>NW_021243787.1:0-1085 GCF_002162155.2 Triticum dicoccoides | reverse complement strand
GCGCCCAGGGGGGTGCCCCCCACCCTTGTGGACAGGGTGTGGGCTCACTGGTCTTCATCTTTGGCGAGGATTTTTTATTGTTTTTTCTAAGGTGTTCCGTGGAGTTTCAGGTCATTCCGAGAACTTTTATTCTCTGCACATAAAACAACATCATGGCAATTCTGTTGAAAACAGCGTCAGTCCGGGTTAGTTCCATTCAAATCACACAAGTTAGAGTCCAAAACTAGGGCAAAAGTATTTGGAAAAGTATATACGACGGTGACGTATCAACTCCCCCAAGCTTAAACCTTTGCTCTGTTTGCTCTTGTTGTTGTAACATGAAAAGCCAGCATTCAAGTTTCAGCAAATATTATGAACTAACCATACTAACAATAACACAAAGGTCTCACAGTTACTCATATCAATAGCATAATCTGCTAGCAAGCCATAATAATAAAACTCGGATGATAACACTTTCTCAAAATAATCATAACATGATATAACAAAGTGGTATCTGGCTAGCCCTTTCTGAGACCGCAAAACATAAATGCAGAGCACCTTTAAAGATCGAGGACGGACTAAGCATTATAATTCATGGTAAAAGAGATCCAGTCAAGTCATACCCAATATGAACCAATTATAATGAATGCAAACGACAGTGTGCTCTCCAGTGGGTGCTTTTTAATAAGAAGGATGATGACTCAACATAAAAGTAAATAGATAGGCCCTTCGCAGAGGGAAGCAGGGATTTGTAGAGGTGCCAGAGCTCGGTTTTAAAATAGAGATTGAATAACATTTTGAGCGGCGTACTTTTGCTGTCAACGCAACAACTATGAGATGACGATATCTTCCATGCTAAACAAATTATAGGCGGTTCCCAAACAGAATGGTAAAGTTTATACTCCCCATCCTCCACAGGCATCAATCCGTGGCTTTCTCAAAACAACGAGTGCCTCCAACATTCAACGGGTCCCAGGGGGAGTTTTGTTTGCAATTATTTTGATTTAGTTTGCATAAAGCATGGGACTTGGCATCCCGGTGACCAACCATTTTCTCGTGAATGAGGAGCGGAGTCCACTCCTCTTGAGAATAACCGCCTAACATGG
>NW_021243786.1:0-674 GCF_002162155.2 Triticum dicoccoides | reverse complement strand
AAACAACTTTTATGTACTGTTTTGGAATTATGTGGTAATTTCATTATTTCAAAAATAGGAAAATGGAGGGATGATTATTTTTACAAAATTTTGGAGTGCACCCAACTCTTCTATATGATCAAGGCAAGCATCTTGGATATCGGATATGTTGAATGTTTGATAGATTGCTTGCTAGAATATTTGAATCATGGTTATGATTATTTTGGATGAAACTTGCATATTGCTATTTATACATGCATACGCAATGGAAAACGATTCAAAACTAGCTAATGATGGTCAGCAAACGGTGCCATGGCAGCGAAAACATGTCTCATGGCAGAAAAACGCTGCCACGGCAGCGTTTCAAAACAGTGTACCCCTCCTTCACAAACTGAAGGGCAGGGGTCCCAATGGGGGCTAAAACCCTCGGGTATGGGTCCTTGATATTATCTTCATTTAACTTGAAGTATGAGTGAGAATGGTTACTCTTGCATGTCGCATATGCCTATGTTGGTCTGGACTAATTAATCTGCAGGAAGAATCAACCACGAGAAAAGTGACTGTAAGATTGAAATCTTTTTGAGATAAGAATGGTCAGTGAGGGCATGTTGGAACATGCCAGTTGGTGACCCTGTTGGGGCTACCAAGGAGATATATTGTGCTGAACATTGCAGGAAAACTTAAACCTCCTGAGT
>NW_021243785.1:0-733 GCF_002162155.2 Triticum dicoccoides | reverse complement strand
GTGGTGCGTTTACATGTCAGTCATCAACACACAATTTTGGTCGACTCTGGTCCATTTCGTGCAAGATTATTCACCATTTTGGCGTCCCAGAGGGATTTCCATGATTGACAATTCCCGGGGTGCGTTTGCGTGTCTGTCCTCAACACTCACAGTTTTGGCCAATTCTGACGCGATTCGAGGACTATTACTCAACATTTAGGGGTCCCGAAGCGATTTCCATAGTTGTTGAACCCCAAAATGCGTTTACGTGTCGGTCATGAACACTCACAGTTGTGGCCGATTCTTCACTGTTTGGGGTCCCGGTGTGACTTGCGCAATTAACAAACCCCGGGGTGCGTTTACGTGTCGATCATCAACACTCGCAGTTTCGGCCGATTCGGGCTCGTTTTGTGGCACTCGCAGTTTTGGCCGATTCTGGCCCGTTTCATAGACTATTACTCACAGGTTTGGGGTCCCGGAGTGCTTTCCTTGATTAACAAACCCCGGGGTGCGTTTACGTATCGGTCATCAACACTCATGGTTTTTGTCGATTCTGACTCGTTTCGTGGACTATTACTCACCGTTTTGGGGTCCCAAAGAGATATCCATAGTTGTTGAACCCCAAGGTGCGCTTACATGTATGTCATCAACAATCGCAGTTTGGGCCGATTTTTGGCCCATTTCTTGGACTATTACTTAGTTTCGGGGGTCCTGGAGTGATTTCCACAATTTACGAACCCCGTGGTGCGTTTAC
>NW_021243784.1:0-588 GCF_002162155.2 Triticum dicoccoides | reverse complement strand
GACGCTTTGAGTCGGCTTGGATCTCAGCATAAACCGGTACCCCCTAACACATTTTTAGATGTCTTGCATAACCCATCTGTTAAGTTGCCTACAGAAGAGGATTTGGCTGTTCCTGATCCGGAGGCTCAGTTGTTGGCCGCTTTACACGTTGTACCGGATTAGACGGTTCCATATCTGGCGTATATGAGCCGGGGTGAGCTACCAAATGATATAGTTCGGGCTCGACAGATAGTCCGGCGATCCAAGTCCATGGTTATTCACAATGGCGAGTTACACCGCTGTAGCGTTTCAGGCATATTTCAGCGTTGTGTTTCTCTGGAAGAAGGCCAAGAGATCCTACGGGAAATTCATGAAGGGGATTGTGGTCATCATGCCGGTTCAAAGTCCCTGGTTGCAAAAGCTTTTCTTCATGGGTTTTACTGGTTGACAGCTCATGCTGATGCGGAGGATCTGGTAAAGCGATGTGATGCTTGTCAAAAAATTTCACGCAGATCTCATGTTCCGGCTCAGGAACAATGGATGATTCCTATCACTTGGCCTTTTGCTACTTGGGGGCTTGATATGGTGGGACCCTTTAAATGTTCCCAG
>NW_021243783.1:0-503 GCF_002162155.2 Triticum dicoccoides | reverse complement strand
GAAACACATGAACAACTGGGGATAAGCGGATACTCGACAAGTGCGAGAATTATCCATAGGGGTATTCAGGTGACAAGGAATTGCAAGACAGTAGGCACAAGATATTCTCGGATCAATAGAGAGAATTTCGGGGTATCTTGTAATAACAAGATCAACTGGGAATAAAAGTAAGAACGTCAAGTGTATGTATTTATCCATAGGGATATTTCGATGGTAGGGAATTGCAAAAGCAACGGACACAAAGTCTCGAAAGAGTTTCGGCGAGTAACTTCGAAATCTTCTGGTGCAGTCGGCGATCACCTGGACTGAAGGGGCTCTCCGGGAGAAAGTATTTTCGAGAACCTAAAGTTAGTTTTTAGTAAAAAATCATTTAACCCGAATAGAAGAGAGATCAGAGTCCCAGAGTAAAGGTCGAGGAGTAAAAGATCCTAGTACCACCCGATGGCGACGTGGGCCCGTAAGGCACACAGCCAAGTTAGTAAAAGTTTTGCAATGTCTAGACT
>NW_021243782.1:0-594 GCF_002162155.2 Triticum dicoccoides | reverse complement strand
ATTATTGTTCTAGCACTTGAGCACAATTTTCCTTTCCATGAAACTCAAGAAAGATATTAAAAAGACGAAGCGTATGAGACAAACTCAATTCCATTTTTTTGTAGTTTTCTTTTATAAACTAAAGTAGTGATAAAACAAGAAACAAAAAGATTCGATAGCAAGATCTAAGGATATACCTTCAAGCACTCATCTCCCCGGCAACGGCGCCAGAAAAGAGCTTGATGTCTACTACACAACCTTCTTCTTGTAGACGTTGTTGGGCCTGCAAGTGCACAGGTTTGTAGGACAGTAGAAAATTTCCCTCAAGTGGATGACCTAAGGTTTATCAATCCGTGGGAGGCGTAGGATGAAAATGGTCACTCTCAAACAACCCAGCAACCAAATAGCAAAGAGTCTCTCATGTCCCCAACACACCCAATACAATGGTAAATTGTATAGGTGCATTGGTTCGGCGAAGAGATGAAGATACAAGTGCAATATGGATAGTAGATAAAGCTATTTGTAATCTGAAATTATAAAAACAGCAAGGTAACTAATGATAAACGTGAGCGTAAACGGTATTGCAATGATAGGAAACAAGGCAAAGGGTTCATA
>NW_021243781.1:0-841 GCF_002162155.2 Triticum dicoccoides | reverse complement strand
GGACCAAATCGTCGGATTTGAAAGATTTGGGAGAGGGGATTGAGAGAGGGAGTGGATAAGGCCGCCGCCACGGCTTCTTTTCTTTCTGGAACTGCTGCAACGGGTGGGTGGGGGAGAAGAGGGCCGCCACGCGCCTGGACATAACTCACAGTGCAGCGCCCGACGGCTAGGCGCTGCACATTGTCTGGCGCCTAGCACCGAGGCGTTGCACAACTGGGTGCAGGGCCCAGGGCTGCCAAGGTGGACTGGCGTGCAACGCCCGCTAGCTAGGCGTTGCATCGTAGGGTGTGGCACCGGCGTCGCGGGCGCTACACAAAAAGGTCAGGGGTGTGAAATAGTTTCACACCCAGTTCATTCTGTGAATTGATTTCATTCAGAGGTCAAAATTGTCAAATTTGCCTTTTTCGACGCATTCTTCAATACAACTACCTGTATGACAATGCTCACCAAAAGGAAAATATATACAGGCAGCTTAAAGGTCGTCTTCTTCTTCTTCTTTCTTCTTAACCTAACCTAAACTAAATTTAAACGTAAACCTTAAAAAACAGATAAAACCCTAAATTAACCTAAACTAAAGTAACGCTACACTAAATTAAACCTAAACTAATTCTAAACAGACAAAAGAAAAGGAGAGAATGCCTCGAGCTCACCTTGGGAGGGGGCGGCCGGTGGAGGAGGGGGCGGTGGAGGAGGTGCCCGACTTAGTGGAGGGGCCCGAAGCCGCAGCTTGCCTCATGGCGGGGCTCCAGCGGCCGCTGCAGGGGAGGTGGGCGGGGCGACCGCGGTTGCCGGTGGGTGGCCTGGGTAGGGCGGCGGGCGGTCAAGGGCGATGGGTGATCGG
>NW_021243780.1:0-425 GCF_002162155.2 Triticum dicoccoides | reverse complement strand
CTACTAGCCTCAATAGGCATAAAGATGTTTGTTCAGTCTATCTAAACAAGAAGGGAAGACAGCTAAATCAAGGTACAATCAACTTCGATCCTGAAAAGCCAGGTGCATCTCTCATAGCAAACCATGAATACAATCATGCAGAAGCCGTTAAGATCATAGCAAAGATGATAATTGTGCATGATTATCCTTTTAGGATGGTAGAGCATGCTTGGTTCAATATCCTCATGAAGTATATGAATGCATCCTACAAGTTCATTGGTCGGTAGAAAATTAGAGCTGAATGCATGAAGGTGTATCTTTCCGAGAAAGATATCCTTGAAAAGCAACTAAAGTCTGTTGAAAGAATTAGTTTGACATGTGATCTATGGACTTCAAATCAAACTCTCTCATACCTAGATGTGGTCGCTCACTACATAGATGATGAT
>NW_021243779.1:0-448 GCF_002162155.2 Triticum dicoccoides | reverse complement strand
GCAAATCCTAGGTTCCAGCACTAAACTATGATATATTCAACACAAAAACAATATTGTACAGAAGTGTTACCCTGATTCCTTGCCATTGAATTCTTGTACAATGCCAACCAAAATAGGACAACTATACATATTACATAATAAGGTATGCAAAACACAAATAAACATAGTTCTTATGCACACAATGCAAGAAATAGGCCTGATTTATCGGTATATTCTCGATAAATCGCTTGTCAGAGCGATAAATCGGTCCGAACGATAAATAATGATGATATGGCATAATCTTATCAGTCACCCACCGATTAGTTATAAATCAGATGATAAATCATTGACGGCCGATTTTTTGAATGGTGGAAAAAGAAGTATTTAGTATAGGGGACCTAAAGGTACCTGGTCCTAATGGACTATATGCAAAAGAAAATCAAGAAATATTGACATATTATCGGTGCAG
>NW_021243778.1:0-704 GCF_002162155.2 Triticum dicoccoides | reverse complement strand
ATATATATATATATATATATATATATATATATATATATATATATATATATATCAGGATCACCCCAACACAAAGTGCTTGCCAAAGGATAAAATGAAAAAGGGAAAGGTGAAGATCACATTGACTCTTGCATAAAAGTAAAAGACATAAAGTAAAAGATAGGCCCTTCGCAGAGGGAAGCAGAGGTTGTCATGCGCTTTTAGGGTTGGATACACAAAATCTTAATGCGAAAGAACGTCACTTTATATTGCCCCTTGTATATGGACCTTTATTATGCATTTCATCGCTTTTATTGATTCCATAACAAGATCGTACAAAGCTTATTTTCTCCGCACTAATAAGTCATGCATATTTAGAGAATAATTTTTATTGCTTGCACCGATGACAACTTACTTGAAGGATATTACTCAATCCATAGGTAGGTATGGTGGACTCTCATGGCAAAAACTGGGTTTAAGGATATTTAGAAGCACAAGTAGTATCTCTACTTGGTGCAAGGAATTTTGGCTAGCATGAGGGGGAAAGGCAAGCTCAACATGTTTGAATGATCCATGGCCATATTCTTTAACTGAGATGTCGGAAAACATAAACCATTACATTGTCTTCCTTGTCCAACATCAACTCTTTAGCATGCCATACTTAATGAGTGCTCCCAACTACAAACAATGTCAAGCATAGTATATTTAAATATGAAATCTCTCTTCTT
>NW_021243777.1:0-713 GCF_002162155.2 Triticum dicoccoides | reverse complement strand
CAGCAGAATCCGAGTCAAACTACAAGTCCAAAGGTGTTACATCACCTCCACTTGGGCCCATGAGCCTTGTACGACCTAGGGTTAGTTTCAGGCTGCCTTGGGACGTCCTCCCACCTCCTTGGCCGCCACCCCTTGCTCCTATATAAGTAGATCCATCTAGTAGCTTTTTCCTTGGGATTTGTTTAGTTAAAAGTTAGCCATTGCAACTTCGTGTACTTCGTTTGTGTCCAACGACCAGACCAAGACCGCTTACGGATCCCCACCATTATCAATACCTCATATATATTTGCAATATTCAGATTGCTTTATCATATTCTTGCTCTTCTTTGGTTGCTTGCAGGAATAGACCTTCGTGGTCAGGATGACCGTACTTCCGGCATCGTCAGTAACCTCAGGAGATTGGTTTAGCGATTGCTAAGGCGCAACGTCGTGCATGTTTGTAGTCGGATTGTCAAAGTCGTCTCCACCAAATCGATAGTTATCATCTCATCGAAAGATCGGGACCCTCGCCTCTATCACTTCATTTGTAAGCAAAACAAATGTATCCAATTTAGGCAGCATCATATTCTCATGAACATTAGAATCATTACCAAGAAACGAAAGTACCTGGTAATTTAGTTGGCGTGCACGAGCTCTAGTAATTGGTCCAGTATGTATAGCAGCAGGGGCTGTGGGTGTAACAATTGTATTGATGTCCTCATCAGCGCGGCTCG
>NW_021243776.1:0-2058 GCF_002162155.2 Triticum dicoccoides | reverse complement strand
TTCACGAGCGGGTCTGTATTGGTACTGTAATAACAGGAGTTAGTGGTCACTTTACTTAAATTTAATTAGCTTTAATAGAAATTTATACTTAAAACAAGCAATGCATTGGCTCGTTCTATCAGTGCCACGGGATCAACATGCACAACAATTAGAATTATTATTCTCAGGACGCACACGATCAGCACATTTGTCGCACTTTCACAAAGATAATACTACCAAGTTTGAATTGTTTGTTATGGTTGTTATCCTCTGCATCATCATGCCGTGTTTCCCAGCTTGCAAGATTCAGAACCAACAAATAAGATCCAAATAATAAGTACAACAAAGATGCCTACACATCTCATTGATTCCCAGCTTGCAAGATTCAGAACCAACAAATAAGATCCAAATAATAAGTACAACAAAGATGCCTACACGTTTCATTGACTCCCAGCTTGCAAGATTTAGAACCAACAAATACGATTCAAATAATAAGTACAACAAAAATGCCTACACATCTCACTGATTCACAGCTTGCAAGATTCAGAACCAACCAATTAGAGCCTTTTGATAAAGTGAATATCGGGATTAAATCCATCTTGGCTAGCTCCTACTAAAAAATGGCAAGACAAATGTTTAAGAACATAATGTAGCGTAACATTCGAAACATTTTTTCATTTTTCTGATCATTTTTGAGCTTTTCAGAAATAAAGTAGTCATTTTGAAATTTTGAATATTCTTCGACATGTGAACAATGCAAGCATTTTTTGTTGAAAATTTCATTAAATTTGGAAAAATATGAACAAAACATGTAATGGTTTTTTCGAAATTCACAACATTTTTTTTAAAACATGAACCTCTTTTAAAGATTTTTTTTATTGAATTTGTGAACAATTTGCGAAAATGGAAACGTGTTGTGAAAATTGAAAATAAATTTTTTAAACGTGTTTTTTTAGCAGAAACCAAACTTTAAAATTGTGAACATTACAATAAACATGAATATTTTTTGAAATTTGTATCTTTTTCAAAAATATAATTTATTTTGAAAATCTCAGACAATTTTTGAAATAAAAAACAAAAAAGAAGGATAAAGAAAGCAAAAGAAAAATAGGAACGGAATAGAGAAAAAAAACAGGCTGGTCCAATCTTTGGCGCCATGTGCGAAATTCTGACTATTTGCTGCCAATGCGGCAATGGCGGCAAATAAAGATTCTCATATGCATGTGCAGGAATCCAATGGGCTTGCTTTGATGGCCGCAGCGTGCGCGGCCTAGGTACAAAATTCGGGGCAAAACTGTTTTTCTTTTCTAACAGATGGACGCACAAAAATTTAGTATCACCTTGGATAGAAAAAAGATTGTTCCGACGGCTCATTGAAAAAAGAAATTGTTCCGACGGCTGTGTCTAGGCGACAATTGGAGGAAAATGTGTTTCATGCATTTAAAAGATGTCATGGATTTCTAAATTTTAATGTTTTCAAAAATGTTCTTGACTTTTAAAAATATTCGTGAATGGAAAAAATGGTAACAATTTAAAGAAACAAATTCACAAATCCAAATTTTTTTCTCAAATTTTAAAAAATTTCTCAAATTCAAAATATGTCATGAATTCAAAAATGTTTGTAATTGCAAAAAGTTTGAGAATAGCAAAAATGTTTGCGATTAGGGCTGGGCGTTCGGTTTATATAGTTATTACGGCTTAGTTTTTTCAAATTTCTATTTTGGAGAAACAGAAACCGAAATATCCGATTAATCCCTGAAAGCTTAACATTTTGGTGAAATAGTCAATGTGTATTATTCGAGGATATATACTTTCATGTATGCTACATAATTAGGAAGAGCTCAGACGTAAGAGTCATTCAAAAAATCATACTTATGATATTGGCTAGTGGAAAAGAGCCGTGGAAGATGGTGCCAACCAGACTCATCTTCATCTAATCTATGCTAAAATTCACCATCGTAGTCTACAGTCGTCGTTCTATAATCTTTTTTCTTCAATCAAATGGACTTTTTTCCAATGGAGCCTCTCTTCTGTTGCTGGTAGTTAGGGTCGTAGATTAAAAGTCGGTGGCCTCTTTCC
>NW_021243775.1:0-421 GCF_002162155.2 Triticum dicoccoides | reverse complement strand
TATTCCTTATGTACACAGAAAATGAAAGAATGTATATGAAAAAAGTACATAAAAACAAACATATACAAATATTAATAACGTATTTATAAAAATGTGTTGTGATTAATAAAAATGTGCAATCTGTATAAAAAAGTAGACATAAATAATATATGTTTAAAAAAAATATCAATCATGTATTTAAAAAATGTTAAAACATGTATATAACAAATGTTGCTGATTTATACAAAAAATCTACAATATATGTGAAAACATTAGACATAAAAAACACATGTTCTAAAAAATGTTTATCATGTATTTATATAAGTTTGTTTCTGATGTATACAATAAATGTACAATGTGTAAAAATCGGACACCAAAATACTTTTAAAAAAATGTTAATCATGTATTTGAAAAATGTTGTATGTGCGTAAAAAATGTTCCT
>NW_021243774.1:0-778 GCF_002162155.2 Triticum dicoccoides | reverse complement strand
AAAAAAAACTGCACGTTGCACATAGATTTCATGATGGTCTATTGCATGTCTATTCCTTTCTCACAAGCATTTATGCATGATACCATCAACAATTAGAAAATAAATAAAATCTAATACAGTATCAAAATTCAGACCGACATTAACCAGCGAGTGCATAATCACATAACAGAAAAAAATAATGCAGCTATTCCCAATCCATTCCTAGTGTACCATTCAGAGATATTTAATTATAAGATATACATCCAGTGTATCCGTTATCTCTGGCTCGGCCATGGATCTTCCATCACATTAGAGCATAAGTAAAAGAAAAATAAATCATTATCACAGTACAGAGCAACGCTTTTCTTTAGAACAGGCAGGAGCTCTGCCTTTGCTTTAAGAAGAGAATTGGCCAGTTTATAAGAAAAACTGGCCGAAAACCAATGCAACGAAACACACCCCGGGGCTGCATACCCAATAAGCCAACTTCACTGTCGCCCAAACGACCAGAGTTGCCATCCTACCACACGACCCGGAGCTGCCACTTCGGCTTGCAAACCTCATCAACTCACACATGCTAGCCCTGAGGTCACACTCCACAAGAGTCGACGACCACTCCATAGCACCGAGGTGCTCTCCAGAGCCGCCACTCCAAGTTCCCAGCCGGCCCCGAGGCTGCGCTCCACCCGAGCCGATGACTCTGCCACTCACGCGACTAGATCTGACACTCCACGGCATTATTCTTCGAAGCCGCCTCTCCGACTTCCTCACCGGCCCGAGGCCGCGCACTCGCCTGGCC
>NW_021243773.1:0-624 GCF_002162155.2 Triticum dicoccoides | reverse complement strand
TTAATACAATTCTAGCATGAATAATAAACATTTATCATGATATGAGGAAATAAATAATAACTTTATTATTGCCTCTAGGGCATATTTCCTTCAGTCTCCCACTTGCACTAGACTCAATAATCTAGATTACATAGTAATGATTCTAACACCCATGGAGTCTTGGTGTTGATCATGTTTTGCTCGTGAGAGAGGCTTAGTCAACGGGTCTGCAACATTCAGATCCGTATGTATTTTGCAAATCTCTATGTCTCCCACTTGGACTTGGTCCCGAATGGAATTGAAGCGTCTCTTGATGTGCTTGGTCCTCTTGTGAAATCTGGATTCCTTTGCCAAGGCAATTGCACCAGTATTGTCACAGAAGATCTTCATTGGTCCCGATGCACTAGGTATGACACCTAGATCGGAAATAACTCCTTCATCCAGACTCCTTCATTTGCTGCTTCCGAAGCAGCTATGTATTCCGCTTCACATGTAGATCCCGCCACGACGCTTTGTTTAGAACTGCACCAACTTACAGCTCCACCATTTAATAAAAACACGTATCCGGTTTGCGATTTAGAATCGTCCGGATCAGTGTCAAAGCTTGCATCGACGTAACCATTTACGACTAGCTCTTTGTGTAGC
>NW_021243772.1:0-575 GCF_002162155.2 Triticum dicoccoides | reverse complement strand
CTTTGAATGCTGCATACTGAACACAAAAGAAGTCCGGAGTTCAAATAAGTTTGAAAAACATTGAAGTGTCCATGTAACAGATGAGTTCTCGTCTGAAACACTGATACTCGGAAAGAGTTTGTCCAGTTTGTACACGAAGTGCGTCCAGTTTTTGCCGTGACCCTCTCTACACTTTCGCGCATGCTATGCGGGTGATATGATGATACCATGCCAAGTTTCAACATTTTCAGGATTCATTTTGTAGTGATTTTCAATTTCACCGTCATTCAGCTCTCTAAACAATTAGGTAAATGACCGAAAAACAACAAATGATGTCAGAACATGTTGGACATTGATGACGTCGCTTTAAATGCTGCATACTGAACAAAAAAGAAGTCCGGAGTTCAAATAAGTTTAAAAAACATTGAAGTGGCCATGTAACAGATGAGTTCTCGTCCGAAACCCTGATACTCCGAAAGAGTATGTCCAGTTTGTACACGAAGTGCGTCCAGTTTTTGCCGTGACCCTCTCTACTCTTTCGTGCATGCTATGCGGGTGATATGATGATACCATGCCAAGTTTCAACATTTTCAGGA
>NW_021243771.1:0-4739 GCF_002162155.2 Triticum dicoccoides | reverse complement strand
GCCAAGCTGGTCGCGAAGCTTCCCTCTCTCCGTCTCGCTCCTCGGCTGAATACCATGGTCTCCACCAACCAGAGCGTGTTTATTGCGGGGCGATGCATCCACGACAACTATCTTCTCGTGCAGCAGACGGCTCGTCTCTTGCACAACCTGAAGGCGCCACGCATGCTTCTCAAGTTGGACATTGCTCGTGCGTTCGACAGTGTTTCTTGGCCCTTCCTCCTGCAACTTTTGCAACACCTGGGGTTTGGCCCATGTTGGCGTGGGTGGATTTCCATGCTTCTCTCCACGGCTTCCACGAGAGTTCTCATCAACGGTCACCTAGGGCCTTCGATCAACCAAGCTCACGGCCTTCGTCAAGGCGACCCGGTCTCGCCCATGCTCTCCACCTTGGTCATGGACGTGCTGAACTCCATGCTGCTGCGTGCAGTTGACCTTGGCCTCCTCCATCGCTTGACCAACCGTCACGCAGCTTCGATCATATCCCTTTATGCCGACGATGTGGTCATCTTTTGCCACCCGAACTCTCACGACCTCGCCACGATTCGCAGGCTCCTCCACATCTTTGGCGTCGCTTCTGGGCTGCACACCAACTTTGACAAGTGCTCAGCCACTCCTATTCAATGCACTGAGGATCACATTGCTGCTATAGCCGTGGAGTTGCAATGCCCCGTCACTCACTTTCCCATCACCTACCTCGGGCTGCCCCTCTCAGTCCGCAAGGCCTCTTCGACGAGCTTGGAGCCGATCATTGACAAGCTTGGGTGCAAGCTCTCCACATGGCGGGCATCTATGCTATCCAATGGAGACCGCCTATCCCTTGTGCGCCACGTCCTTAGTGCCATCCCCACGCACTTCCTCATGGCCATTGCCTTCAGCAGCACTGCCATCAAGAAGGTGAACCGGATCATCCGCAGATTATTATGGGATGGATCGCATAAGGCCAATTGGGGCCAGTGCCTCGTCAACTGGCAGCGTGTATGCCGGCCGATCTCCCTCGGTGGCCTCAGCATCCGAGACATCCAGCATACGGGCATCTCTCTCCACGTTCGCTGGCTATGGCTACAACGTACCGATGCTACTTGTCCGTGGAGCCACCTTCACATCCCCCATGATGCGGACACGAGTGCAATTTTTAGAGCCTCCATGACTTGGCAGCTGGGAGCTGGAGATTCTTGCAGATTCTGGAAGGACCATTGGATCACTGGTAGGTCCGTGGCCGAGATTGCCCCTCTCGTTCTAGCTCTTGTCCCAAGATGCCTTCGGAAGGAGAGATGCGTGCGTGATGGGCTGCAGCAGCGCTCTTGGGTGCAGGATATCCGAGGCGCGCTCGGGCCGGCGGCCATGGTGCAGTACGTCGAGCTATGGCGTTCGGTGCGGCACATTGAGCTCCCTAGCGAGCCGGACACGCTACGCTGGCGATGGACCTCCTCTGCTACGTACACGGCAAGCTCCTGCTACAAGGCCCTATTCTTTGGAGCGTGTGAAGACCCTTTCTGGCGGCTCACTTGGCGGCCTTGTGCTCCTCTCCGCGTCAAATTCTTCCTGTGGCTGGCCATGCAAAACCGTTGCTGGACCGCGGAGCGCCTGGCTCGCTGCGGATTGCCCCACAACGACGCGTGCGTCTTGTGTGACCAGGAGGATGAGACCATGCACCACCTTCTTGCCGGATGCTCTTTCTCTCGCCAAGTTTGGCACGAGATCCTCGGCTGGGCACGCATGCCCATTAGCCTCCCGGACCATGACACGCAATTCCAATTGTGGTGGCAATCCTCTCTCGACCTCGCGCCCACTTCCATGCGCAAGGGCCTATCCTCCCCCATCATCCTCTCAGCTGGTGGATTTGGAAGCAACGAAATGCTTGCATCTTTGACAGAGCCACACCATCGATTACCTTCACATCCAACACCATCAAGGACCAGGCGCGTCTATGGGCCAAGGCGGGCGCTACCAGACTGTAAAACATTATCCCCGGCGCGTAGTCTCTAGTTTCTAGCCGTGGGGCTGAGCATACCCCTATCTGTTGTGCTCCTTCGCTTGTTCACCATGCCTAATGCGCACATGGCCTTGCAAGCATTGTAATCCCATGCTTGTACTCTCCTTCTATCAATACAAAGATACACAGCTTGCGTATTCGCGAAAAAAATAAATATCCACATAGATATGTTGTGGACCGTTGGTGCCTTAAATTGTCGTCCCTTTTGTAAAATTCTTGGTGACATCGGCGCCTCACATATAGGCATTTCTCTGCCATGCATAGAGGAGGAATGAGGAATTAATGTTTTATGTGCACCGTAGCAACTGACTTGGTCACATGTTGACGCAGTGAAATTGATCATCTAACTTTAAAATTTTGAAGTTTGGTAGCTGGTAACATAACGTTTCATGTGAGAAGAATTTTTTTAGGCGTGGTCGTGTGTTGTTTCTCACGGTGTATATATGTCGCTCTATGATGTTAACACGCCTCACCGCCTTCAACGGTGGTCGGTTTGGCACAATAAGAAGCAATATATTGTTCAATTTCAAAATGCTCTGTCTAACATTCTTAGTAGTCAGTTTTTGCTTAATTGTATCATAAGTAAATTGCATTGCCTATTATTGAACTTATCACGTTTGTGCATTTTTTTTCTCAAAGCAGAGGCAAAGATTTGTCAGATCCATTAATTAGGAAGAAGGGAACTGTCCAGATAATTAATGGAAAACCCGATGAAAACCAACACAATCTGCTGAGTGGCACATATAAAATATCCCCACACACTTCACTACCAATAATGACTCGTCTAGGTAGCGCAAGTTGCCTATGATCAAATACACATGTTAAAGGTACGCCCTCTGACGAGTTAAAGGTGTGCCCTATGAAGGATGTGCATTTTAGTAACATATGATCAAAACAATTTCAGAAGTGTCATGCAGGTTGGTGCTAACTCATAACACCATAGTGTATACATATGAGACCCTCATTTGAAATCAAACACCTCCATGATGTTCTCGACGTAAAAAAGGAGTTGTAGCTCAAAAGAATGGTGCTTTTGCTACTAGGTGTTGATTATATTTTAGCTGGATTCCAAAACAAACTTTACTTCAAAAAAATTGAAAAATGTTATGTCGGTCCAAAAAATTTCTTACCGTAATTAAAAAAAACATTGACCTTTCAAGAAAAATGTTTGTGAGATTTAAAATATTTTCACGTCTCTCAAAAAAATATACATGGAACTTTTAAAAATGTACATACAATGGTACAAAAATGTTAGTGTAATTCAAAAAATTGTACCACCCAGTAAAATGTACATTACATTATAAATAATGTTCACGCGCTTCAAAAATATGCATGTGACATTTTAAAATAAAGTTTACACAATATATGAAAAATTGGCATAATTTATAAAATGTTTCAATTTGTGTTTGAAAAAGAATTTAACATGTATTTAAAAAATGTTTAAAGCATGTGGTTGAAAAAAATGTATTTCAAAAATATTAAATATAAAAATATTTTATACGTATACAAAAAACATCAATGTGAATAAAAAAATTGGACATGAAATAAAATATTGATCATGTATTATCAAAACATTTTTCACATTTATGAAAAATGGAAAATGTGTATGAAAGTATTAATAAAACCATCAGGCTTTCCTAACCAAACATGGCGCCCATCCTCTAAAAAGAAAGCATGCTTAGCTAGAGTGTGAGCCCCTACATGCAATCATTCAAGAAGTCACTGGTTGTTTAGTTGCTCGCCCCACCTTTTTTTAGGGGTAAAAACAAGCTTTGTTCATCAAAGTCCAGAGTGTGGGATATGGTGTGGGTCATGGGGGTTGCCAAACCAGACATGGCGTCCCGGTCGTCGACTAAGCGAAAAATTGGCTAAAGTATGTGCTTCATAATTGACAACGCGAGCAGGTGCGACGACGTTTGTGTCTGTGTCGCTGGCGCGGCAGGCGGTGGGGTGGTTGGCTGCTCCTTCGGTGTCGGCCTGTTCATCTGGAGGATCGTGCGGGTTGGCCCCAGTGAGATCCGGCCAGATCTGGCTAGGGTGCGGGCGGGTAGACATGGCTGGGCGGGCGAAATGGATGCGGGTGGTTGGCGGAGCGGGGGTGCGTTGGAGAGGTTGGAGCACCGGAGAATATCACTTGCCCACAGTTTTTGTACTGGCCGGCGGCGGCATCCGCAGACGTCGTTTCCTCCTTGGAGGGTCAGTCTTGGTGCTCCCACTCCCTTCGGGTTACTCTGGGTGAAAAGCTGATCTACTGGATCGGATGGTGGCGACTACATGGTCGTTCCCTTTTTGGAGGCAACATGTTGGAGTCCTCTTTGTTATCGGCCGTCTCACCTAACGTTGGTGATCGCTCATGGTCGTCTCCGTCAGCTCAAAGTGTTTTTTTTCTCATGTGTAGTGTGCTTGCTAGTCGTTGGAGTGGTGTGTCGGTGCCTGCACCTTTGTATCTTGCCTTGGGTGTGTCTGTTGTGTTGGGTGGTGGCGTTTTTTTGTATCGGTCTATTCGGATGTACTGTTGATTGTTGCTCTATAATATAAAGTGGGAGGAAACCCTTTTACATCAATATGTTTGCTAATAAATAACTTCCTAGAGATGATGTGAAACCTTAGTGCCATAAGAGTGTTATTGACGGGATAAAAATTATTTGTGGCATAATAGCACACCATATACCTCTGCCATGAAAAATAATTTCTAACATGTGCATGCGATTTATATCCATTGATTTCCATGGCAGCGGCATTTACT
>NW_021243770.1:0-2497 GCF_002162155.2 Triticum dicoccoides | reverse complement strand
CTGCCTCCGACGACGACGATGGAGGAGGAAGGAGGGAACGGAACCGGGGGTGGCCGGAGTTGGGCGCCGCACGGGAGTCAAGATGTGTTTTTTCTTCTTTCCTGCTTAGCTCTAATTTTTCCTTTTTGGATTTAGGTGTTCTGGATAAGCACCGTGGATACTCTAGTAGCGTATAGAAGAAGCCTCTGGGTTCGATCGTCGTTTCCTCGTGTATATTTTTCCGATGGTTGCTAGTCGCTTAAAGAAATATTGCTTTTTGTGGGTAATCGCCACACTCTTTTTGTGGGTAATCGTCACACTCAAAACTCACGAATTACACTGGCACCACCAAATTGTCACCAGATCCAACGTCCAACATGGCTTCGTGACGAAACATCACAACTTAAGTAAGGTCATGTTTTCTTATGCATATTTATTCGAGAAAAAAAGTATCTTATGCCTAATACCGTGACTAATTGTTCACATCCACGCTGCCTTCATTTTTTCACAAATCAGGACAAGAAAAGGGGTGCTCAGCCCTGCAAATAGACTGTCTACGCTCAGGTAACCGTAGGTTAAAGATCTTCCCCACAAGATAGATGAAGATCTTTTTCTTTTGCGAGTGAGACGGATGAAGATCTTAACACGCAAAGGTGCCCCACGTCTACCATATCTCATGTAAGGCCAAATTATCCTATGCAATTTTGTCTTTGGACCTAAATTGTGACTCATCATGATGATCCACCATCTACGATAACTTCATTACAAAACATGATGCCTCAGGTCTATATGATTCTTTTAGCAACCTAAGCCATGACTCAACATGATGATCGGGAAAGAAAAGACAATCATCTCAAAAGAAGAAGAAAACAATCCTTGCTGTTGAAATTTCCCTTTTCCCGGGAGTTCTCTCTGCATGTTTCGCCATGGACATTTTTCTCTTCCTATGATATTTGTGGCTCGTGAATGTGAGGTAATTACTCAACTTCCATAATGACATATGACCTCTGGTGACCTATTAGCCACCCTGGCGAGGTATTGAGTACGCGACCCACTTATTCCTTTGCTCAAGCCATAGCAAGAAAAGAAAAACAATTGTGTTTTAGAACAGAAGTAAAAAAATGATCAAAGATTACATGTTGATGTTATTTTTTGTCCAATTATTTCAAAACATATCGCATAATATTTTTTTGGCTGCTACATATCAGCTCCTCTCTTTCATGAATGTTTGCAAATGCATAGATCACTATAATATGCAATCGTGAGGTTTATTTTTGAACTATTTGAGACTTTATAACCTTGGATTTTTAGAATTAAGGGATAACATGAGCTCGATCAGGTGTACAAACAATGGCAGAGCAAACAAATTATCAAAGTCTAGGCACACCGAAGCTAAAGTACTTCACGTCATGTGTACATGCATCGGGTCTACTATTCTTCATCAGCCGGGAATTTCTTGTCGGTTAGATTGATTCATGCGCGAAGCCCTAAGGGTGAGATGGGGATGTACGGCATGGCGTGCCCGAGACAGGATCCACGTTTAGAATCCATTGGCGGCCTCCTCATTCCTGTATTCAGTGTGGACCTCAGGAGCAATTAGTTGGGGGTACCCCACATGGGGGCACTTTTTCAGGCCCCGCAGCGCCCAAATGTGCCATGTGAGGCGTCTCAGCACCGGCATGTGTCGCATGCTAGACGCTTACTCCAGTGGGACTAGTTTTTTTGTGGTTTGGTGGTTTTTGATTTTTTTTTAGATTCTGTTTTTTTCTAGTTGTTTTTCTATTTCCTAAGGGGTTTTCTCGGTTTTTGTTCGTCAAGAGTATGGAGCATAGTTTTGATTCACAGTTGTGCTTCTCCATGAAACACAATTGTGCTTCTCGCATGAAAACATAATTGTGCTTTTTCGAAGAAAAAAAGAATCTCGTATGTACTTTCAGGTGAAGCACAGTTGTGCTTCTGTGCGTCCTCAAAAGTGCAGCACATGTGTGCTTTCACGTGAAGCACAGTTGTGCTTCTCGCATGGAAGAACAAACTATGCTTCCCAAAAAGTGATCAGGTGTGCTTTTGCATGAAGCGCTGTTTGTGCTTCTCGCGTGAAAAGCATAATTGTGCTTCCCCAAAAGTGAATCACAGTTAGTATAGTCTTGAAGAACTTGATGGTACAGTTCTGAAGCACGGGTTAGTGTAGTTATGGAGCATAGCTTTGGTGTCAAATCCTAACCTATCAACGTGAAAGCTACTTTTGAGGAACATAAGGTGAAACAATTCATGATTTCGATGCACGCTTCAAGAGAGAAATCGTTCTGAAAAATCAAATCCACAGAAAAAAGCATAAGAGAGCAGATCCATTTCTCCCCGCGCGTGGGAGTAAATCCCACCAAAACTCTCTAATTGTGACTAGTGACGCACATGTGATGTGCCATTCACTACTGGAATCAGCTACTTTGCCATCTGCCAGATCTTTGTTGTCCGCTAGCGGACGACAAAGAAGCTCTTTGCCATCCGCCATCGAAAAGCC
>NW_021243769.1:0-498 GCF_002162155.2 Triticum dicoccoides | reverse complement strand
TCTCTTGGTGCTGATTTTGCGGTCAAAGATCTTGGACAGCTTCACTACTTCCTCGGTGTGGAAGTTTCTTCTGTTCCCAATGGTCTTGTTATGACACAGAAGAAGTACTCTTTGGATTTGTTGCAGCGGTCCGGGATGCTTAAGTGCAAACCGACTACTACACCAATGTTTGCTACTGACAGGATTACTACTACTGATGGTGATCTCCTGTCTTTCGCTGATGCGACACAGTACAGGAGTATTGTTGGTGGGTTGCAGTATTTGACGATCACACGTCCAGATATATCCTTTGCTGTCAACAGAGTATGTCAGTATCTTCAGGCACCTCGTGACACTCATTGGTCTGCGGTGAAGCGCATCTTGCGCTACATTCGCTTCACGTTGTCCTATGGTTTGCACATTCGACCGAACCCCTCTGGGGTCATTTCGGCGTATTCTGATGCGGATTGGGCTGGCAGTCCGGATGACAGGCGATCCACATGGGGCTATGCTGTGTTC
>NW_021243768.1:0-1430 GCF_002162155.2 Triticum dicoccoides | reverse complement strand
GTGATTCACTGGGAATTTTCCATGCCCCTTGGAATCTAACACGTCCTTCTCCACATCTTAAACTAACAAGCATGGGTTATGAGTTTAGCTATGAAGTTCTTTTTGTTTGTCGTGTGTTGTAAAATTCCTGGTTGTTTATTCCTGTTGGGTAAGTATATGGTATGACAATTTTTGTAGGTGAACGTTCCGAAGACCAAGAAGACCTACTGCAAGAACAAGGAGTGCAAGAAGCACACCCTCCACAAGGTTACCTAGTACAAGAAAGGCAAGGATAGCCTTTCTGCATGTTTATTTGGATCCACTGAACCTTTGCACGGCTAATCTCTCAAGTTTGTATATACATAGACAGGTTTTTTGAAAGTGTGACTCCATAGTATTGAGAAGTAATCATGTTTCCTTTAGTTTTCTGATGTGAAAGTTTCTTGAAAGTAGAGCTTTTCTTAACTAATCAAGAACTCGACTCTTTTCCCCTGATATCGTTGTTGCCCAGTCCAAGTCCGTTTGTGCTTGTAATAACGGAGTATTTGTACTTGTTTACAATGTTTTTAGGCACTGGTACGAAAGCTGCCCTTGACACGAACATAATATACCACAGTATATATACTACCAAATATAATTCAGCATCTTGTTTTCGTCAATTGATGTGTTCCTGCTTCCTGTTGTCAAGCCCAAACCCACTGAATTACCTAGTATCTCTGTTCGTCTCTTCATATCGAAGCTCATCAAACTTGTCAGCTCTATGCTTTCATATTGATTTGTACATCATCCTAAAATATATAATCATGCTTTCATTCTGATTTGTACACCATCCTGGATGGTCTGCCCAAACGATGCTCATAGCGTTTCTGTTAGCGTGCATTACAACTCATTTTTTTATATAAAGAACAACCAAGTGGCACAGTGGTTCTACTTCTCATAAATTGACAGAAAGGTTCTAGCATGTTTTCATTTGCAAGTAAAACTCGACCTTCTTTTAGTTGAGTGAATATGTTTCAGATATGGGACGTTTTACAGTACATTTCTTTCCTTCTAAATGTGAATTCATGTACATCATCAAGCATTTCACATTTGCTGTAGCACTATGTAATGGTGTACTTCTTTTAGAAATTCTGCTCCTTACGTTTATAAATTCTACATATGGTTTCTCATCACTTGGTATATATATAGCACGTTTTGGGCAACGAATTATTCAGCGTTCTATGTTAAAGCTTTCAACCTTGAAATCACATATTTGTTTGGGCATGTGCTATATGTACCATTTTAGAAGTAGTCCACATATTTCTGTCCTGCTATAGTCTTTTTTAAACTTCTTATGAGATTGAAGTATTCGTTCTGATTTCTGGTTTGCTGATTGTTGTAGACAGATGTTTGAAACCTCTTAACCGTGGACGACAACTACTTGAGAAGGACCATCATCACCCATCAAGTAC
>NW_021243767.1:0-1223 GCF_002162155.2 Triticum dicoccoides | reverse complement strand
AACCATTGGATGTAGTAAGGATGTGGATGTGGTCTTGTGGTGAGAGAAAGCTTCTCCACCATCTCCATGCTAGCCAAGTTGTTGCAGCTCCCTCCGTCTATGATGACGCGCACAGAACGTTCCTTCACAACTCCCTTGGTATGGAACAAATTGTGCCTCTGATTTTGCTCAGCTTGTGTGACCTGCACACTCAAAACACGTTGAGAAACTAAACATTCATACCTGTCAGCGTCTTCAGGAGCCATGTATTGCGTCTCATGATCAGAATCATCTCCACCATGTTCTTCACGTGTAATAAGAGCCAAAGTCTCCTCATCATAGTCACTAGCGGACTCATATCCACCATCCGCGGTAGCAATCATCACACGCGGGGATTTGCATTCTCTCGCATAATGACCTCCTCCCTTACAACGACGACAAATAATATCACTTGTGTGCCCTGTTGATGCCATGGAAGAAGAAGAACGCTGTGCAGGCCCCGCAGGTGCGCTCTTGGCAGATAATGGTGGTTGTGCCTGTTTTCTTGTATCACGGCTGGAGGTGGCACCGGATGGAGGTGCTGGTGCAGTTGAAGTAGAAGATGCACGTGGTGTCCATGATCAAGGTCGACCTGCAGAAAAGTTAGTTCGCCCCAATGCTTGTCGATCATGCACTTCACGTTCAGCTTTACAAGCAAGATGGAATAAACGAGTGATATTAGTATACTCCTTATAGTCTAGAATGGTCTGAATCTCTCTATTTAATCCACCCAGAAAACGTGCAAGCATAGCTTCATTCTCCTCAACAATACCACATCTAATCATGCCAGTTTGTAATTCCTGATAATATTCTTCTACAGAATTTTTCCCTTGTCTTAAACGCTGCAATTTTTGAAGCAATTCACGTTGATAATATGGTGGAACCCAACGCGTACGCATAGCAGTTTTCAAAGCAGCCCAAGTAGTTGGAATAGGATATAATCTACAATGTTCAGACCACCATACACATGCAAAACTAGTGAAAGCACAAACGGCAGCAGCAACTCGTCTCTCCTCAGGATATTGTAAACATGTAAATCGTTGTTCAGTTTCTAACTCCAAAGTAAGATATATATCAGGAACATATCTACCCTCAAATGGTGGAATATTCAATTTCAGTTTAGGAATATGGACATCATCTCGTACCTGAGGTGGTGGTGCAGGCCTACCATTACGAATATATACCTGAGGTCGACCTGCTGGTGG
>NW_021243766.1:0-2267 GCF_002162155.2 Triticum dicoccoides | reverse complement strand
TTCAAACAATGCCAAAAACTCCTCTGAATAATTTTATTTGGCTAGATGGACTTTTCCAAAAGCTCATAAAATATTTCAGGGGTATTTGAAATTATATTCTAATTATATGAATATAATTCAAATTCAAATAGCTAATGATTTAAATTCAAAGTCCCAAAGATAAATCCTTAAAAATGTTCAATATTTTGGTTGGGACCAGAACCCTTACCAAAAATTATCAAACATTTAAGAAGAGCCTTTTGGAGCAATGAATGAGATTTCTAGGGTTTTTGCCCCTCTTTTATTTAGGGTTTTGAGGCTTCCAATATTCCTCAATTCAAGTTTCAAAAATATAGACATGATGCACACATGAAGCTAACCTAGAGCAATGCCAGAAGCTAGGGATGTGACAACTCACCCCCACTAAACAAGAATCTCGTCTCGAGATTCAAGCGTAGTGTAGGATGAAGGGGAAACGCAAACTAGTACAATCTTCACGATCCAGGGTGCACTTCAGTTGAACGTTGATTCATTCACCATCATTGTCTTGATGTCTTGTTTTGAGAACTCCAGCTAATCATGACAACGAGAGGAAAGGAAAGACCCTAAAAGAATCGTTCTTCTCGAAGGTTGAAGAGCTCAGGATTAACTCACGGAATGGGACATAGAACCATCCCTCGGGTTGAGACACGAGATACACATCAAGAGGGGTGGAAGAAACGGATGACGAAGGTTCACTAGGTGGACAATAATTCCACACTTAAGAAGGTGGTAAACGATTGTCAACGTAGCGAGGAGTTGAGTTGCCATGATACCATAACGATACACCTTAGGGAAGGTGACTCGTAGAGATATCCCCTTAAGTGGCAAAAAGAATTACTTTTGATTCAGAGATCATTGAAACTCTTTAAACCAGCCTAAGGCAATTCTCGAGCGATCGTTTGGAGGGGGTCGGTAGAATGGCATACTCGGACTTGGATGATGTGGATTACCTTGTTGAAGACAACGTAATGGATGAATTTGCTTATCACCGGAAATGGAAGAGACCCATGGTAGAATGGCACATTGGTGGTGCAAGCTGGGAACAAAATGCAAATGCTGGGAATGATTCTGGTAACTGGGGAAGAACCCAACAAAAGAGAGTGAATTCACCGTTTGAAAAGATCATAGCATTGCCAAGGAAACTGAGAGCAAACCCAGTTAGTGCCGATGTTAACACCTAGCGCTTGTGCGTGCTCTCAAGAACTTGAGCATTTCCATAATCATCAAGGTTTTACCAACATCCGTGTCAAGGGTCCGGCAACACAACTTGCTACCATGATGAATGATGATGGAGGATGCAGATGCAAAGGAAGATAACACCTTCTCAGATTTCACCCTTGGCAGGGCCAAGGAAATAAAATCTGGATGATCGACCGAGAGACATTTAGCACTCCGCTTCTAATGTTCTCCTTGATGTGCTAGTGTATCCCATTCATAGATACGGTTTGATAAGTAGAACATCAAGTAAAAGGTCGGACTTCGGAACACAGAAAATCCATAGGGGCAACTAGGGAGTAAATCCTACGAAATCCCTATGGGGAGGTGGCCAACTGCCTCAATCAAGATATTATAATAACAGGTCTTCCGGCTGGGTGTGTTGGCCACGACATCCACTTTACCGGTTTTCGAGGGACCGATATTATAGTTCTTGGGAAATGTTCCAAACCATCATATCTGCCTGAGATTCAGATCTGGTTAGTGTCAGGATATTCCAGACTCACCGAGTCTAGGAAGAAAAATGAAAGTTTGCATCACAATTCGACGAGACAACGCTGCGAGATCCTCGGGGAATGAACTACGATAGTAAGCTCCAAAACATGAGCTGGTTCTGCTACAAACATGTGAACACGCTGTCCCAGACAAACATGACCACGTGGTAGTCTTATAATAAAACACTACCGAGTTCTGGTTGGGAACCATAATCGAGGATATGGAAGTCTTGTGCATGACCTAGGATTAGCACATCAACTCCTTTTCCGTGAACAAAACAATCAGTGGCTTGGTGTGCTAGGGTATACATATGGAATGGAGGTTGCAAGTCTCCGAACCACCGAATACTTCGCACGTATGCATGACTGATTTGGGATGATTCCAAAGGAAACAACATTGACTTTCTCGAGTCCACGGCGGCAACTTGCATCAAATGCACATGAACTAGAGGAAGTCACTTCTTACATCCGAACATATGCTTCATGAGCTAGCATGAACAAATGCTTCAAAAGTTTCCAACACTAACTTATTGTCCA
>NW_021243765.1:0-384 GCF_002162155.2 Triticum dicoccoides | reverse complement strand
TAATCATTTTTGCTAGCCTATGTGTATTCTAATTTTCTCCCCTTACTGTTGCAGCCTTGCAGGTTGGAGTGCAGCTTTCAGATATCTTTCTTTCCTTGGGATAGTTGGAATGGAATACTATGACTAGATATACAATGGTATTGTTATCAGTGTTCGGCCTTCAATGATTTCGGTGCAGCATGTCTAGACCATCAACGGCAATTTGAGCTCCTTAGTGAAGTAGGTTTGTAAGGCGTTGCTTCAACTCAAGAAAATCAATGGCCACAATTGGGAAGTTGACTGACAATCCAAAGAGAGTGCCAATTTTCAATCTCGTGTTTAGGTGCTTACATCAATCTCGTGCATAGTCTCGATCACCACCACCGGGGCAGCTACTTCTGCTGG
>NW_021243764.1:0-2472 GCF_002162155.2 Triticum dicoccoides | reverse complement strand
ACACTACTAGCAACCTACTAGTCCCGGACTTGGAGACAAGAATTGGATACAAGAGATGAACTAGGGTTTGGAGATGAGATGGTGCTGGTGAAGATGTTGATGGAGATTGCCCTCTCCCGATGAGAGGAGCGTTGGTGATGAGGATGGTGATGATTTCCCCCTCCCGAAGGGAAGTGTCCACGGCGGAACAGCTCTGCCGGAGCCCTAGATTGGTTCCGCCAAGGTTCCGCCTCGTGGCGGCGGAGTCTCGTCCCGAAAGGTTGCTTATGATTTTTTTCTCATCGAAAGACTTCATATAGGAGAAGATGGGCGTCGGAGAGCCACCAGGGGGCCCACGAGGTAGGGGGGCGCGCCCAGGGGGGAGGGGCGCGCCCCCACCCTCGTGAGCAGTGTGTGGGCCCCCTGGCCTTCATCTTTGGCGACGATTTTTCTTTATTTCTTTTAAGATATTCCGTGGAGTTTCATGACTTTTGGAGTTGCGCAGAATAGGTCTCCAATATTTGCTCCTTTTTTAGCCAGAATTCCAGCTGCCGGCATTCCCCCTCTTCATGGTAAACCTTGTAAAATAAGAGAGAATAGCCATAAGTAATGTGACATAACGTGAAATAACAACCGATAATGCGATAAATATTGATATAAAAGCATGATGCAAAATGGACGTATCAGGGGGCACCCAAGACACAATAATTGATCCTTGAGATCTATTAGCCATGTGCGGTGCCCCCCTCCACCATATTCCACCTCGATAATATCATAGCGGTTCTTAGGTGAAGCCCTGCGTTGGTAGAACATCATCATCGTCACCACGCCATCATGCTGACGGAACTCTCCCTCGAAGCTCGGCTGGATCGGAGTTCGAGGGACGTCATCGAGCTGAACGTGTGCTGAACTCCGAGGTGCCGTGCATTCAGTACTTGATCGGTCGGATCGTGAAGACGTACGACTACATCAACCGCGTTGTGCTAACGCTTCCGCTTTTGGTCTACGAGGGTACATGGACAACACTCTCCCCTCTCGTTGCCATGTATCACCATGATCTTGCGTGTGCGTAGGAATTTTTTTGAAATTACTACGTTCCCCAATAGTGGTATCAGAGCTAGGTTTTATGCGTAGATGTTATATGCACGAGTAGAACACAAGTGAGTTGTGGGCGATACAAGTCATACTGCTTACCAGCATATCATACTTTGGTTCGGCGGTATTGTTGGATGAAGCGGCCCGGACCGACATTACGCGTACGCTTACGCGAGATTGGTTTTACCGACATGCTTTGCACATAGGTGGCTGGCGGGTGTAAGTTTCTCCCACTTTAGTTGAACCGAGTGTGGCTACACCCGGTCCTTGAGAAAGTTAAAACAACACTAACTTGATGAACTATCGTTGTGGTTTTGATGTGTAGGTAAGAACGGTTCTTGCTCAGCCCGTAGCAGCCACGTAAAACTTGCAACAACAAAGTATAGGACGTCTAACTTGTTTTTGCAGGGCATGTTGTGATGTGATATGGTCAAGACATGATGCTATATTTTATTATATGATATGATCATGTTTTGTAATCGAGTTATCGGCAACTGGCAGGAGCCATATGGTTGTCGCTTTATTGTATGCAATGGAATCGCCCTGTAATTGCTTTACTTTATCACTAAGCGGTAGCGATAGTCGTAGAAGCAATAGGTGGCGAAACGACAACGATGCTACGATAGAGATCAAGGTGTCATGCCGGTGACGATGGTGATCATGACGGTGCTTCGGATATGGAGATCACAAGCACAAGATGATGATGGCCATATCATATCACTTATATTGATTGCATGTGATGTTTATCCTTTATGCATCTTATTTTTCTTTGATTGACGGTAGCATTATAAAATGATCTCTCACTAAATTTCAAGGTATAAGTGTTCTCCCTGAGTATGCACCGTTGCGAAAGTTCTTCGTGCTAAGACACCACGTGATGATCGGGTGTGATAGACTCTACGTTCAAATACAACGGGTGCAAAACAGTTGCATACGCGGAATACTTAGGTTAAACTTGACGTGCCTAGCATATACAGATATGGCCTCGGAACACTGAGACCGAAAGGTCGAGCATGAATCATATCGTAGATATGATCAACATAGTGATGTTCACCATTGAAAACTACTCCATCTCACGTGATGATCAGACATGGTTTAGTTGATTTGGATCACGTGATCACTTAGATGATTAGAGGGATGTCTATCTAAGTGGGAGTTCTTAAGTAATATGATTAATTGAACTTTAATTTATCATGAACTTAGTCCTGATAGTATTTTGCAAATTATGTTGTAGATCAATAGCTCACATTTATTGCTTCCCTATGTTTATTTTTGATATGTACCTAGAGAAAAATTATGTTGAAAGATATTAGTAGCAATAATGCGGATTAGATCCGTAATCTGAGGTTTATCCTCATTGCTGCACAAAAGAATTATGTCCTTGATGCACCGCTAGGT
>NW_021243763.1:0-995 GCF_002162155.2 Triticum dicoccoides | reverse complement strand
GACTCCATGTAAACCCTAGCCCTCTCCGGTGTCTATATAAACCGGAGAGGTTGGTCCTTAGAAGGCCGATCACAATTACAATCATACCATCATAGGCTAGCTCTTCTGGTTCCTCTGGTTCCTCTCTTGACCCCCGGATGTCCGGCTCCTCTGGTTCCTCTCTTGTCTGCCCTGTCTCCAAGTGGCTTGTCATGTCGGATGTCCGGCCTCTAGCCCGGATGTCCGGCCTGCCCGGTCACTTGCACTACAACGGCCATATTTTGAGCTCACACTATATATATTGCCTCTCTTCCCACTAGAGAGGTTGACCATTCACTTTGAACAAACCCTAGAACACTTCTCACTCTCTCTCTCTCATTCCTCCACACCAAATCTTAGATCCCCAAGGGATTTGAGAGCTTTGGAAAGAAGTTGTCCGATCAAGTGATAGATCCACTTCTCCTCCTTCTTTGCACCCAAGGAATTCGTGATTTGAGCAAGTCTTGAGCAAATCCCCATCGATCTTGTTACTCTTGGAGGTTGGAGACTCCTAGGCGGTAGGAGTCTTTCGGAGAGGAATCGACCTTTGTGATTACCCCCGGATAAGTTTGTGAGGGTTTGGAGACCACCCCAAGGTCTACCACTAGTGGTTGAGAAACGCCTTCGTGGTGTTGTCTCAAAGGGAGAATAGGGTGAGCCTTCGTGGCGTTGGTGTGCCTTCGTGGTAACATCCACCTCTCTAACGGTGACTAGCTTCCCTCCAAGGAAGTGAACATCGGCATACATCCTCGTCTTCCGGAGTTGCGGTTATTCCTAACCCTAACTCTATACTTGTGGTTACTTGTTGTGTTTGCACTTACTTACATCATATTGTGCTTGCTCACTTATATGCTTGTGTTACTTGCCTAGTACTTCGTACTTACTAGCAATTGTTAGGCTCACCTTCATATTCCGCACTATTGCCTAAAATTGCTAAGTAATAATTAAAATTTGTAATTGTACCTATTCACCCCCCC
>NW_021243762.1:0-400 GCF_002162155.2 Triticum dicoccoides | reverse complement strand
AATCAATCCCGTATACAATTCCCTTTGTCAATCGGTACGTTACATGCCCGAGATTCGATCGTCGGTATCCCAATACCTCGTTTAATCTCATTACCGGCAAGTCACTTTACTCGTACCATAATGCATGATCCCGTGACCAGACACTTGGTCACATTGAGCTCATTATGATGATGCATTACCGAGTGGGCCCAAAGATACCTCTTCGTCATACGGAGTGACAAATCCCAGTCTCGATTCGTGCCAACCCAACAGACACTTTCGGAGATACCCGTAGTGTACCTTTATAGTCACCCAGTTACATTGTGACGTTTGGCACACCCAAAGCACTCCTACAGTATCCGGGAGTTGCACAATCTCATGGTCTAAGGAAATGATACTTGACATTTGGAAAAGCTCTAGC
>NW_021243761.1:0-1446 GCF_002162155.2 Triticum dicoccoides | reverse complement strand
GGCACCCTGCTTTGAAGCCATCTATGCAAGGCTTCAAAGCCATAAAAAACTTGGAGAACTTGACTTCACCTTTGGCTGATACCTCTGTATCTATCTCCACAACACTACCAGGTGACCTCTTTTCCACCTCTGCTTTGAAGTTGTAAAGCATCCTAAATGTATTTGCCCAATCACCATATAAATTTTTCATTGTCCTTTGTTTTGCCTTCCACACTGTGGTATATTTCAGTTTAATGGGGTACATCTTTTCCAAGTCTACTTTGAGTTTCTTGGCAGTAGTGTTTGGTGTTTTGGCTAAAATTGGGGTGATCTTTTCTGCAACCCAAAGTTGTGATGTCATGGTTGATACTCTCTGTGAACTTGTAATACAAGTATGTTGATTGGGGATTTGGTTAACCCTGACAGTACTTCCATCAGGTTGCAGTCTAGCAGATATGTACCACTTGCAAGGCTTGACACTACCATCAAATCCTCTGCACCTCGCATAAAACTTCTTTCTATCCGTCCAAACAGGCTTGGCATCAAACTCATGTTTCACTGCGTAAGTCTTGAAACACATCCTAAACTCCTTCATGCTTGGGAACAACTTGCCTACTTCAATGACAGGGTTTTCTTTGTCATACACATGCACCAGCTCATCATCATGTGCATCATCTACTTCATCTGCAGCTTGTTCCATCAATTGTCCATCTACATCTTCATCAACATTAGCAGGCAAACTAGATTCGCCCCTCTCCTGCTTATCTCTGTCATCGACTGGAATGCCAAAAAGTTTGGCCATCTCAATGTCAGGCATTGGTGCAATGATCAAATCAGTAGGCTCATCTAATTCAACTACATTCCAATCAACAGTTGCTGCAGTTTCAGTTTCAGTTCCAGTAACCTGTCCCTCTTCGGCTATTACTGTAAGTTCAGTACACATGGGAATCAGTGGCCTCTGTGTAGCCCAATCATCATCTACCATCTGCGCAGCCAATTGTGATGGCACATATCCAACCTTCGAAAAAATATTCAGATCAACCAGCTCAGCAAAAAAATTAGCTCTTTTGCTTGTCCAGCCGTTTTGCCGATCGATTTCATCAACAATCTGTTCACCATCTTCCATTCTGACATACTCTCCTTTCCAATCATCAAACCGCAACAGTGATACTTCTTGCTCTGGACCCCAAACAACATTCTCCCCAATTTTTTCCACCCATTTCTTCACTGCCTTCTCTCCCATGTTCTGTAGAACTTGTGGATCAATCTCTGTAAACTCAACCTCCCATTTAACAATTGTGTCTCTCTCAATGTTCTGAATGCTACCATCAACTAATTTTGCCTTGGATGGAAAGAAATTGACCGTCAATTCGAAGGTCCGAACGGCAGCATCCCCTCTGTCAGTGGCGGACAGTGTGAGCCCGTGAGAAAGAGTAGACTAGGCCCTAATTGCATGCAAAATTGGGT
>NW_021243760.1:0-915 GCF_002162155.2 Triticum dicoccoides | reverse complement strand
CGCACATTAAAGAAAGCAAAAAGAAATAACAGAAAAGGATACGAAAAATAGTAAAAGAAAAAAGAAAAAATGAATGGAACTAAAGAATAAGTGAAAAAGAGTACAGCAGTTCAACAACTGTATTGTAGCCTGGTTGTTTGTACGAAGAGTTCGCCTCTGATAGGTTGTGCGTTCGAGTCCCCGTTGCGGCATATTTTTTGCGATAGTAAAATACTAGATGGGCCGGCCCTGCGCGGGGCGCTGCAGGTGCCCGTTTGCAGAATGCACATTAATAGACACCTGCAGCGGCAAATAGGAAACGCCCGAAGGCGTTGGTTGGTGCTACCCGGTGCTCGCTAGCGACCCCTAGCAGGCCGGCTCACCAACCGGCCCTGTAAGGAAAACACGAAAAGAAAAATTCAAACCCAGCACCTCAGCGCTCACAAATTAGCGCAATAACCAGCAGACCATGCAAGCACTTTTGTACACATGTAGAAACCCGGCTTACTTAATGTTTCCTGTAGGGAAAACCGGAACGTATAAATCTCTTTGAAAGAAAAGTACATTTGTAAAAAAGATCAAAGATTTTTAGAAAAGTTCATTGTTTTTTAAATAGTTGATTTTGAAAAAGAGTTCATCAATTTTGAAAAGAGTTCATCAATTTTGAAAAAAAGTTCATCGATTTGAAAAAGAGTTCATTCATTTTGAAAAAATTCATCGATTTTGAAAAAAAAATCATCCATTTGAAAAAGAGTTCGTAGATTTTGAAAAGAGTTCATCACTTTTGAAAAGAAGATCATCGATTTTAAGAAAAGTTCATCGATTTAAAAAAGAGTTCATCGTTTAGAAAAAGAGTTCATCGATTTTGAAAAAAAGGTTCATCGATTTTGAAAAAGTTCATCGATTTTGAAAAAAAAGTTCATCAATTTCGAAAAA
>NW_021243759.1:0-1052 GCF_002162155.2 Triticum dicoccoides | reverse complement strand
TTGTGTTGTAATCCAAAATATCACACTAATTTAAACTTGATAGAGCATGTAAAAATAACAATTCAAAACTATGTTAATTTGTGTAGAATGTACAAAGAAAAATAATGGACCTGCCAAAGTTAAATCAAAGTTTACTTTCAGGAATGTATTTCTTGTCGCATGTATTATATTTATCTTCATAGGATGGATCGTTGGTCAAAGACCATGGCAGCCCCTAGATTGCATCTCATAGCAGACGCACCAGGAGCATTACAGAGTTAGCTCAATGCATGCAATTGGCGTGACAATGTATAGTCAGCAAAACACTGATGCCAATTGTTGTGATCACTCATCATGCATGCAGGTCTCTTATGCATAGAGCCAATAATCCATTGTACATCATTTTTCGATTATACTACATCAAGTTTAAGATGAATGCATGATGCGTATTAGCAGTCGGGCGAATTATACTAGATAGTCCCTCTTCTGATTTATAAGGCCCAAGTGTATCCCTAAATTAATCATTTAATCAAAGTAACACCAAATGTATATCACAAATGGTATATCTTTAGAAGTTTTCTATGGAATATTTTTATTGTGATATGTAGTCACATGTGCCTGCTCCACCATCAGAGACCCAGCGAGTACAAAAAAACTCTAGATAGCTAACACTAATAATTTAGGGCATGCATTCATTACCATCGTTATGCCATGTTATTAAAGTATCATAGCTTGACGGCAACTCCCCCTACCTAACCATAGCTGCCCGGTCCAAGATCTTAACTATTTTTACCTGTGATCCATCGCCTCTACTAAGTCGTGAGGTTGGGAGATGCAAATATTATAGCTTTTATTTGAGGTCTTTTTTTTCTTGACTATGTCAACAACACCAGCGCCTTGCGAAATACTAGTTCTCCTTCTCCTTAAGTTATCCTTCTATGTTGATCTAGTTTTCAGGATCATGTGGTCTAGTAAACAATGCTAGGGATTTTCGTTCATGGTGTGTTGAATAAACTTTGTGCCCTATTCCAGATGGGGAGGGAATTCAAGAGTTTTTATTTGCTGAAGATAAA
>NW_021243758.1:0-498 GCF_002162155.2 Triticum dicoccoides | reverse complement strand
GGAAGGCTTATAATATGGTAGCAAAAAGGGTCAGCAATAATCAATTCAGAGATGCAAAGTTGAATAAACGCTCAACGACGGTACTGTGCTGGTCCTAGGCTAGACTGTGCTAGAGACGCGAGCCTAGAACACTAACAAAATCACGGCGCGGCACGTAAACAAGGGAAAAGCACACTCTGGGATTTTTTTTTTCGCTCTTTTTTTTTGCGCTCTTTTTTTTGTGCTGCTTTTTTTTTTTTTGCGAAAAATCACTATAATGGCGAGTGTCTCAAAACTCTTCTTAGCTCAAACTGACAGGATGGGCACGAAATTTTTTTGACCAATTTTTTTTTTTTGACTGTCCGGACCCAAAAACTGGAAACGGGTCAAAAAAAACTTCCTATAATGGCACCTGTCTCAAAACACTCAGAAACACCTAAAAATAGGATAGCCAGAAATTTTTTCGAAAAATGCGTTTTCGAAAAATTTTGGGCCTAAACGGAGCGTGGCTACCCGACT
>NW_021243757.1:0-545 GCF_002162155.2 Triticum dicoccoides | reverse complement strand
AAAAACTCTCAAAGCTTGGATAGAGCGATTACCAGGGAGAGTCAAACGCACGACGTAGATGTATGTGGAGCTGGGAAGGCTTATAATATGGTAGCAAAAAGGGTCAGCAATAATCAATTCAGAGATGCAAAGTTGAATAAACGCTCAACGACGGTACTGTGCTGGTCCTAGGCTAGACTGTGCTAGAGACGCGAGCCTAGAACACGAACAAAATCACGGCGCGGCACGTAAACAAGGGAAAAGCACACTCTGGAATTTTTTTTTTCGCTCTTTTTTTTTTTGCGCTCTTTTTTTTTTTTTTGCGAAAAATCACTATAATGGCGAGTGTCTCAAAACTCTTCTTAGCTCAAACTGACAGGATGGGCACGAAATTTTTTTGACCAATTTTTTTTTTTTGACTGTCCGGACCCAAAAACTGGAAACGGGTCAAAAAAAACTTCCTATAATGGCACCTGTCTCAAAACACTCAGAAACACCTAAAAATAGGATAGCCAGAAAATTTTTCGAAAAATGCGTTTTCGAAAAATTTTGGGCCTAAACGGAGC
>NW_021243756.1:0-3832 GCF_002162155.2 Triticum dicoccoides | reverse complement strand
TATCCGCGGGTATCCATACATATGGGTAAAATTGTCATCCTTAACCGTGAGAGCTATATCTTGCTTATACCGAGTATAGCTCTCGTCTCGCCTAAAGGATCTGCAGGTAGGGGCCAGCCCATCTATCACGTTTACTCGATGTCTTGTTCGCTCGGTCGCTATTTTTTTGGGTTTCTTTCTTTTCTGACTGGTTTTCTTTGGTTTTTCTGTTTTTCTTTTCTTTTTTCAACGGGTGTTTCCTTTACTTTCTTTGTATGCATTGGGGTTTTTCTTTTTTCTATGACTTAGTTTCTTTCTTTGTTTCTTTACCTGGTTTTCATTGGTTTTTTTCTTTTGATTCTTTTTTCTCCAGTTTTGTTTTGTTTTTCTTGGGGTTTCTTTGTTTTCTCATGGGTTTTCACGGGTTTCTTTGGGTTTTCCATTTTCCTTCCTTTGAGTGGTGTTGCTTAAGTTTCTTTCTTTCGTTTCTTCACCACTTTTTCTTCGTTTTTTTTCTACAACACATGTCCGCATTTTCTCAGCATCAGATAAGAAGGTCGATCCACAAAAAATTATATGGTTTCATACATCAGTCAGCACTATTGTGATAGCGAATGGTTGTGAATTACTTGCAGTCAGACTTAAAGAAATGAAAAGCCACTTGTATATTGTATTGAACTGTTTTGCACCCATACGCGAACGAAGTTGTTTATTTAACACAGTGCCAAGAAACAACTTCAGTCGTGTATGGATGAAAAACATCATTGGAAGGTTTCACATGTCAAACTTAGATATTGTCTTTCCCTTTTATGAGTTTTTACCATGTGGACTATCAACTGGCGAGCTGACGAGCTGTAAGATAATTTTCTCGGGTAAAAGAAAAAAGGGATTCTTTGATTCAAAGGAATGTCGTAAGTTCTAAAGAGGATTTGATTCTTTAGAAAAAAAATCTACTTTGTTTGATTTGCTTGATTAGTCCTTAGAATTTTCCTCCTAGGCATTCCTTTTGGAGAGAAAAATCAAACACATCCAAATTTGTTGCTATAAGGGCAACTCTAATATCATGATACATAGTCACTGTATCGGCAGTCGCTATATCACATGGATTTGGAGCCTAATGGCCTATACACAAACACATAGTCACAATTGACTCCATAATTTTTTATATTTGTTGTTTGTCATTCTCTTCAATTTGTAGGGGTACTACCAGCTCAATTTAATCTATGTAAACACATGTATCATGATAATTATCAACTATATATTATTTAGGAACTAGACTGCATAACTAGTTTATTTTTAGTATGAAAATTAATAGAACAAGTTTATTTTTATTAAGAAAATTTAGGTATATGAGATTTGATGATCTAATCAAAATATTATTATATAGAACTACCTACTTTATTTTAGTAAGAAATTAATAGAACTAGTTTATTTTTAGTAAATGCTTAGTTGAATTAATAGAACTAGTTTATTTAGTTGAATTAATAGAACTAGTAAGTGTTTAATGTTTCACCTATATATGAACATATGTTAGATATTAATGTCAAATGTTAGATGAATTAGATATAAATTATATGTTAGATATATATTTAATTTAGTTATATGAGATTTCATTATCTAATTAACATTTTATTATATAGAACTAGCTACCTTATTTTTAGTAAGAAAATTAATAGAACTAGTTTAGTTGAATTAATTAGTTGAACTAGTTAGTTGAATTAGTTCAATTAATTAGGTATATTCTTCGTAAGTGCTTAGTTGAATTAGTTCAATTAATTAGCTGAACTAGTTGAATTAACAGAAGAACTAATAAGTGTTTAATGTTTCACATATGAATATAGGAATGTCGTCTGACGACGAACACGATTTCATTATGTGCGAATACTGCGAAGACCAGCGCGGCCTGTGCGGCAGAAATTTTCTAGTTGATGATAGACGCTTCAGCATCAAGCTGGATGAGAACTTCGAAGTGGATATAGTAAGTCACAACGACAAGTCTTTTTTCGTAATTAAGCATGACTTATGCTTCATTTGCTTCAACTTTTAATTTTAATTTTTCACTATTCTACTAGCGTATCCCCTGCCATGCAAGAATTTTTGTTTTAAATAAGATAGGTTTCAGTCCTAACGAAACTATGGAGGTAAAAAGAGTTTACTTGAAGACCGAGCATGGTTATACCTTCAACGTCAAATTATACAATGCAGACACATACACCTATTTTGAATGCAAAACTTGGCAATCACTATGCAAGGCTTATGCATTTGAGCCTGATATGGTGATCACCTTTGATATTCGTCCGGAAGATGATATTGAAGGTAATAGAGACATCTGGGTCGATGTGCAGACGCCTCCAGTTCTACCATTATGTGAGTTTCTCAACCATATTTATGTCTTCGATATGAGATTATTTGAACCAGTTGAATAATTAATAGATCTCAATTTATATTGACAACTTACTTCCAATCAAGCAAACATGTCCGGCGCTTGGTAGACAGGACCGTCCACTGTCCCAGGGCTGAACTAAACTACGAGGAGACAAGTCATTATGTTTCATGGCTTGAGGATCTTGATGCTGTCAAGACAAATTTCTTTCCTGCACTTAGAAATGTTAGTACTCAAAACGAGCGACCAATAGTGTTCGTACTGAACTACAGTCACATATATTTAGGAAAGATGATAAGATTTCTACTATTTCTCCTCAGTGCATCTTTTGCATACATTTTTTTAAGCTAAACTTCATTGCTAAGTATGTTACTATACGATGTTCTTCAATAGGGACTCCCGATGAATGTTGTGCCTGAGTGGATCGAGACTAAAGGTACCATGAATATTGTTAGCTTACGGCCAATATATCCTACAATGCACTTTAGTGCATTCAGGATTTCTAATAGCGAGGAATGCTTAATAGTAAAAGACTGGAGCAAAATTGTGAACGATCACAGAGAAGTACTAGGGGGCAGCAATCAGAAGCGCAACCCACGATTAGGAGACATGTTCATCTGCATGCTCCAATATGATGAATCAGCAAAGCTATACATGTTCTATGCTATTTTACCCGAGAGAGAGCAGCAGGAGTGATTAATTAGCTAGTTCATGCTCTTAGTACTTGTCCTCTCATGTCCGTGTTCTTCGTCCTGAACTTAATCTCAAAGAGTGATTTGCTTTTGTGGTGTTATGAACGCTTATAATATCATTACCATGTTGAACTCGATGATATCTTTGCTATGAAAACCGTTGGTGATGATATATATGATGCAAGAGTTTTTATATTAATTAATATGATGATGATGATGAGTTATTATATCATTTATGAAAGAAATTGCATATTAGTTTCAACTGGATGGATTCTAGCTAAGTGATCAAGTATATGCCATATCCATATTACCTCGATCACTTAAGTAGGTGATCAAGTATATATAATATGGATATGACATATACTTGATGACTAATTAGCTAGGATCCACGCATCCAGTCAAACTAATCACCTAATGATTTAACAATTCATTATAATGTAAAACAATCACTAAATTAAATTAAAAACACAAAATTAAAGTAAAAATAAAAAATAAAACCAAAACACACCCAAACATTTAGTACCGGTTGGTGTTACCAACCGGTACTAATGTCCTACGCGCCCACGGAGCTGGCTCGTGCCACGTGGTTGCCCTTTAGCACTGATTCGTGCTGAACCGGTACTAGGGGGGGCTTTAGTGCCTACAATTTAGTGCCGATTACCGAACCGGCACTAAAGGGCCTTACAAACCGGTGCTATTGCCCGGTTCTGCACTAGTGTATAGAGATGAGCAATACTATATTTTCAATAGAGGAAGTAAAGAGAAAGGGAGATGGACA
>NW_021243755.1:0-744 GCF_002162155.2 Triticum dicoccoides | reverse complement strand
GTACTACTGGAGAAGAATGAAGATCTGAAGAAGAAGCTAGGAGTATTCATGGTAGACCCTGAGCCAGGAGGTGACGACCACCCCGAAGACTACATCATCATCGATGACTCCGACCCCGACAGTCATGATGACTATGAAGACAAAGCTGGAGCATATATCATGGAGTCTTCTTCCGATCAAAATTTTAGTCGACCACCATATTATCAGTAGTATTCCCCCATGTATATAGTAGTAGTCCGAGTATTTTGTAACGGTAACTAGATCGATTGTATGCCCTTGTTTTAATTGAGTGGTGTGATATGATTGTGTTTGTCTCATGTGCATATTTGTAGTGATTTTCTCCTTACACTACTGGAATCAGGTACTTTGCCATCTGCCAGCTCTTTGCCGTCAGCTAGCGGACGACAAAGAAGCTCTTTGCCATCAGCTACCAAAAAGCTGACGGCAAAGAACTGGCTGATGCCAAAGACCTAATTTGCCATCAGCCAGTTCTTTGCCGTCGGCTAGCGGACGGCAAAGAGGGAGGGGGCCCCACTGACGAGTTGCTTAAAAAAACCTAATGGCCCCCCTCTTTGCCGTCCGCTAGCAGACGGCAAAGAGAAAATAAGCGAACGACAAAAGGGGGCGGACGGCAAAGAGGGAGGGGCCCCACTAACGTTAACGGCCGCGCCCCACCCCGCCCCCTCTCTCTCTCTTTCTCTTTTTCACACGCGCGCCGCCGCCCCCAGCACTCGCCGATGCCCC
>NW_021243754.1:0-458 GCF_002162155.2 Triticum dicoccoides | reverse complement strand
GGCCGCCTCCCCCCTTGCTCCTTTATATACGGGGGCAGGGGGGCACCTCTAGACACATCAATTGATCTCTTGATCTATTAGCCGTGTGCGGTGTCCCCCTCCACCATACGCAATCGATAATATCGTAGCGGTGCTTAGGTGAAGCCATGCATCGGTAGAACATCATCATCGTCACCACGCCGTCGTGCTGACGAAACTCTCCCTCAAAGCTCGGCTGGATCGGAGTTCGAGGGACGTCATCGAGCTGAACGTGTGCAGAACTCGGAGGTGTCGTGCGTTCGGTACTTGGATCGGTCGGATCGTGAAGACGTACGACTACATCAACCGTGTTGTCATAACGCTTCCGTTTTCGGTCTACGAGGGTACGTGGACACACTCTCCCCGCTCGTTGCTATGCATCACCATGATTTTGCGGGTGCGTAGGAAATTTTTGAAATTACTGCGTTTCCCAACACATC
>NW_021243753.1:0-2400 GCF_002162155.2 Triticum dicoccoides | reverse complement strand
AGCCACTGCTGAAGGTATGGAAGACGAGGTCTGTGTTCTGGGACTTGGAGTACTGGCACAAACTCGATACACCTCATTGCCTTGATCAAATGCATATATGTAAGAATGTCCTTGAGAGCTTGCTCGCAACACTGATGAACATGCCGGATAAGACCAAGGATGGGCCGAAGGCAAGAAAAGACTTGCAAGATTTGAAAATTAGGGAAGATCTGCACATGCCGCCCCGTAAAATGTCAGACGAGACAGAGACGGAGACAGAGGCACGTGAGAAGAAGGGCAAGAAAATAAAGAAAGAGGATTATTGCCCCCCTTCTTGCTTCACCTTAAGTCAGGTTGAGATCAATGCCTTCTTTAAGTGCCTTACTGGAGTCAAAGTTAGTTCCAGTTACTGCGGCAAGATAAGCAGATATCTAGACACGGACAAGAAAAGGTTCAGCGGGATGAAGTCTCATGACTGTCATGTGATGATGACGTAGATACTACCTGTTGCCCTTAGAGGGATAATGGACAAGCACGTCCGTGACACGCTTATTGGTCTCTGCAACTTTTTCGACGTCATCTCTCGAAAGTCGATCAGTGTGAAGCAGCTCCAAAGGCTATAGGAAGAGATCGTTGTGATACTGAATGAGCTTGAGATGTACTTCCCGCCGCGTTCTTTGACGTGATGGTGCATCTATGTGTCCATATTATGGATGACATAATAGACCTGGGGCCGTCATTCCTGCACAACATGATGCCATTTGAGAGGATGAATGGGATCATCAAAGGATTCGTTCGTAACATGTCCCGTCCGGATGGAAGCATCGCCCAGGGTTATTTGGCACAAGAGTGCATCTCTTTCTGTGAGAATTTTCTATATGGCGCAGACCAGCCGCCTGGTGTTAGTGTTGGTTTGCCCGTTAACAAGCACGATTGGAGGCTCGAAGGAGATGGTCACTACAACGGTCGTAGGAAACTGCACGTGGCATACTCAGATCGATGCAGCGATTTTGACGGAGCAAACTTGGTAGTGCTACAACACCTAGACGAGGTAGATCCTTTCGTGGCACTGCACAAAGAAATTATCGCAAAGAAGTATCGTGACCGGGGGGTATGCAGGACGGACGCCGAAGTTACTAGAGAGCACAACTCCACTTTCCTGCATTGGTTCAAAGAGCATATTATTGCTAATCCTCCGGAGGAGGGCTCTAAGGACGGATTGCTCATATACGCCTTAGTACATGGCCCCTCATCCAATCTCGTAACCTATCAGGCATATGATATCAACGGATACACGTTCTACACGGAGGCCAAAGATATGGACAGTGATGATCAGAACTCAGGGGTGAAAATGGAATGCATGACTGGCAGCGACAACAGCGCAACTGAACGATTTTATGGAAGGGTCGAGGAGATCTGGGAGCTTGACTACTCTGGACTACACAACACGACGATGTTCCGTGTCAGATGGGCTAAGAATGTCGAAAGAGAAAGCCGGATTTTCACTACCATGACTATACCCGATGCCAAGAGCGCTACCGTGAACGCTATCGCAAAAAATGAGCCATGGGTACACGCTAAGCATGTGACACAATGCTTCTTCATAACTGACCCGCGCAATCCCAGCCGTGTTGTCCTGAGGAGAGGCAAAAGGAACATCATTGGAATGGATGGAGTTGCCAACGAGGAAGACTATGATCAGTACGGCAATCCAATGAGGGAAGATGACGATGATGATGAAGTATACGTCAAAAGAAGAATCAATACTACATTACCTAAAAAAATCGTACTCCATGGAAAAGGCAAAGTCACAATGAGGGGCTCAATTATTCTTCGACGAACAAGAAGGGAAAGAAGTTGACTCAAAAACGAAAACGTCAGCACTGAGGAAACTTATGTTATCGGTCAAATGATGTAATATATATATGTTCCTATTTTGTATACACACTTAGCCATTATTATGCATGGGTCCAATGATGTGTAATATATATGTTCCTATTTTGTATACATATTTAACCGTCAAATGATGCAATATATATCGCCCTCCCTTCGTTCACTGCCCTCGGGAAATAAAAGTGGGATAAAATAAAGGAAAAGAAAAAGGAAAACTGGCAGTAGCGAAGGTAGTAGCAGCGCGTTTTGCCTAAACCGCTACAGATACTGAAGTTAGTAGAAGCGAATTTCGTATAAAGCGCTACAGCTATTGAAGGTAGTAGCAGCGCTTTTCGTGCAAATGCGCTACTGCTATGTCCACTTAACCCAAAATTCTCACCCGCCCTGCTTCATCCCGCCTTTTCCCCCCCAAAAATCCCCACTCTCCCCCGTCGCACCACCGCGCCCGACCCGGCCCCGGCGCTCGCCCCCGACTCCGATGCCGGCGCTAGCCCCCGACCCCGGCGCTCGCCCCCGACCCCGGCCCTC
>NW_021243752.1:0-3352 GCF_002162155.2 Triticum dicoccoides | reverse complement strand
TACTCCTACTAATCAGTTTCTAATCCTGCTAGTTTTGGAAGTTCCTTAATTAGGTCATGTGCATTTGATATCTCAAGCGTTTTTCTGCTGGAGAAGTGAGAGGAGCCATGTTAGCTAAGGGAGGTCTGCCAACTGTGTGGTTCTCCCTCTGCGACTTCTGGTGCGAGGACGTGCACCCAAACATGAACCACAGACTTTGTGTCTAGAATCTGTGCCCCTATGACAAGACCCCAAAGGTAGTACCCACTTGCTACTATCTTTGCGCGCTACTCCTACTAATCAATTACTATTCCTACTAGTTTTTGAAGTTGCTTAATTAGTTCACCTGCATTTGATATCTCAAGCGTTTTTCCACTGGAGAAGCGAGAGGAGCTATTGTAGCCGAGGGAGGTATGCCTACAGTGCGGTTCTCCGACTGCGACGTCTGGTGCGAGGCCAGACACCCAAACGTCAATCACAGACTCTGCGTCCAGAATCTGTGCCCCTATCACAAGACCACAAAGGTAGTATCCACAGGCTACTATTTTTGCGAGCTACTCCTACTAACCAGTTGCTAATCCTACTCGTTTTGGAAGTTCCTTAATTAGTTCATGTGTGTTCCGAATCTCAGGTAAAGCTCAACTTCGACGACCTACTTTCTGCGTGAGGTCGACCCGTAGACTGCTACAAGTGCAAGTGCGTTCAACCATCTCACCACGAATACAAGTACAAGAAGACGCAACACTTCACCCAAATAAATTTAAGGTTTTTCAAACTGTGTTTCCGTTTTGAGTCATCATGTAGTGGTGCGTGTGCATGCATGTTGTTGCTGGCCGGTAGGCCAAGTGTGTTTAGTTAAATGCTTTGGAATCAGGAGACTCGAATAAATATGGAGTGTTTTTTCTAAATATTTCATAGCCCGACTAATTGTTCTTTTAACGATTCGGATTCATGTCAGAAACAAAATCACCTACATAAAGTTGCTAAATTGCTCCATCACGAAGGCACCCATACGGCACACAAATATCAGGAAGAATACATGATATGTGGTCTCACAAACAACTATTGAGTTATAATATTGCTTGATGGTTTGAAAGCAAAAATCCAGCTATAAGTACATTCTTTGCGGGTCGGAGTTTGATAGTTTCAAATATTATAATATTATCATAAAAAACAGTTTTGATAGTTTGTGACAGTTTTACTTTCAAGAAAATATCTGTGCGGGAGAGAGAGAGTACGCAATAGCACTAGCCAGCCAATGCGTGTGGATTACCTGGTGACTCCGGCGGCGGTGAGGAAGAGCCTCGTCTGTCCAGAGGAAGACGCCCCGGTGCGGCTCGCAGCGGCCGCATTGGAGCGGAGCATTTTTTTTTTCCAGGTCGGATACAATCCCACCATATCCACTAGCGGACTTTGGCGCTCACTGAAGAAACAATTTTTGCTAAGTGAATGAATCGAATCAGCCTATTTCACCATAAGAAATTGTCGTATTCGTTTTGTGGAAGGCTTGCTAAACTCGAATGGCTCGTGGAAGTATGACCTCCTGCAGAGATTCTTTGTGCCTGCGGATATTACTGAAATTCTGAAGATTCGCGTTTCCCGCGGTTGGAAGAGGATGTTCTTGCATGGGGACCTGGAAGACATGGTCAATTCTCTGTCAAGAGTGCTTATGATATGGCCTTTAATGAAGCTCATCGAAACAGTGCTTCGTCTTCAAGCTCGCGACCTTCTTTTTTTTGGAAAAGGGGGGACTCCCCGGCCTCTACATCAAGAGTGATGCATACAGCCATCTTATTAACGAAGCAACAAAATGTGCGTACAAAGTTCCATAGTCTCAAACTGAAAACAATAAAAAGCAGCCCACACAAAGCGCAGAAGGCTAGAAACACTAACTAGCCAATAAAAGAGCCACAACCGGGTGGCTAAAGAGATAGGAAAACTAATTGCCTATCCTATTACATGACCGCCATCCAAACCGGTTGAAGATATCCCGAGCAACCATCTCCCACCGGATAGACCCAGTAACCAAATGCTCCCTGGCCTCCATCGGAGTGAGTAATGACCATGAACGGATCAACGCCGTAGCTCGGAAGATAACCTGCAAAAAATGAATTCGTGATGATCTGTTAAAAACCAAATCATTTCTGCACAGCCAGATGGTCCACATTAAAGCACAGACTCCAACCCGAATATGTCTTGCTATTGTAGAGTCAATCCCATATAGCCAATTCCCAAATAAAGCATTAACAGTATTCGGTGGAGTGATATTAAAAGCAATGTGGACCGTCTGCCAAAGAACCTTGGCCAGCGGGCAATCAAAAAAGAGATGTTTAATTGTCTCATCTCGATCACAGAAACTACACCTAGTAGGTCCTGTCCAATTACGCTTTATTAAGTTGTTCTTTGTTAGAATAACTTGTTTATGAACAAACCACATAAACACTTTTATTTTCAAAGGTACTTTGACATCCCAGACACTCTTGGAAGTTGGAATGGAGCTTGTATTAATAACATCAATGTACATTGACCTCACTGTAAATACTCCAGACGTAGTCAACTTCCAGCGTAATTTATCCGGTTGGTCAGAAAGTTGAACCTCCATTAGTCTCCTAACTAACTGGAGCCAAACCTCCCAACGATTGCCCGCTAATGACCGTCTAAACTGAATATTAAGGGGGATAGATTGAAATACCGTTGCCACGAACACCTCACGTCGTTGAGCAATACGATATAAAGACGGATATTGAATGGCCAGGGGTGAGTCGCCCAGCCAAGCGTCCTCCCAGAATCGTGTAGTGGCCCCATTGCCAATGACAACTTTTGTCCTATTGAACATTAATTGTTTGACTTTCATGAGCCCTTTCCAGAAAGGCGAGTCCATCGGCCTAACTGTTACCTGGGATAACGTCCTAGTCTAGAGGTACTTGCTGCGAATGATTTGCGCCCACATAGCTTCCGAACCGCTAGCGAGCTTCCACAACCACTTACTAAGAAGGCATCTGTTCTTAACCTCAAGATTCTCAATGCCAAGCCCGCCTTGGTCTTTGGGTCGACAGATAATATCCCACTTAGCAAGCCAGTATTTTCTTTTAAGCTCATCACCCTGCCAAAAGAAGCGTGATCGATAGAAGTCCAGTCTTTTCCTCACTCCCACTGGAACCTCAAAGAACGATAAGAGGAACATAGGCATACTCGTGAGCACCGAGTTTATCAAGACTAACCGGCCTCCATATGACATGAGCTTACCCTTCAAGCAGCTCAGTTTCTTTTCAAATCGATCCCCGATACACTTCCACTCTCTGTTTGTTAGCCTACGATGATGAATCGGAATGCCAAGGTAGGAGAAGGGCATACTTCCCAACTCGCACCCAAA
>NW_021243751.1:0-441 GCF_002162155.2 Triticum dicoccoides | reverse complement strand
AAGAAAAAAAAGCGAGTTGGTCGCACGCCTTAGCATGCCGAAACGAGAAAAGTCACACTCCAATGCGATTCTTAAAGCAAGTAAAGCAGACGGTTGGCGACTTTGTGAAGTCTAAGTCATCTGAGATTTAACATGACCGAAAATAAAAGAATACAAAATGCGTGTCATGATGTCCATTCTAAAAGAAATTAGATCTTCCATTTTTATAAAAAGAAAGTAAAAACTTTAAAAATAGAAATACAAGTGAAAAAGATTTATACAAATAAAATGATTAATAAATACACTAAAATACAACAGGAAAAGGAAATATAAAAAACAAAAAGGTACGTGTATACACAGAGTGAACTGCACCAGTGAACTTCCTACTGTACACACAAGCCCAACAACAAAGAAGGAAAATACAAGATGTTCGCATGAGAGACCTGTGAGTGAGAAAAAAAA
>NW_021243750.1:0-1007 GCF_002162155.2 Triticum dicoccoides | reverse complement strand
TGGCCATCTCCCCCGAAGCTGCAAGCCTGCAACCACGAGTGCAACCATGGGTGCACGCTGCTGCATCCACTGAGGTGAGAAACGCATGAAGGCGACATAGGTGAGGGCGGCGACCAACGGCGAGGGCGGCGACTGGCGTTGAGGGTGACCGGCGGTGAGGACGCGAGGCGAGGTAGTTGGCGCGTGCGAAGGCGGGCCTCTCCCCTTTCCGTGCGGGAGGTTGAAGATGGGAGATGTTGGGGACGAAGGGATCTGACGGCTCGGGGGGGGGGGTCAGATCTGATGGTTGGGGCTTGACCGGCCCAACGATTGGGCCGGTGCGCCGGCGCAGATCGCTGCCCTACAATAAATGTCGATGCTTAGTTTCATGCGGCTTGAGGTCCTTTCCAAATTTCTCAAGTATGTGGCCGTGGGCTGCGGCTTGAGGTCCTTTCCAAATTCTCTTTTTTTTTCTCACTCACAGGTCTCTCATGCGAACATCTTGTATTTTCCTTCTTTGTTGTTGGGCTTGTGTGTACAGTAGGAAGTTCACTGGTGCAGTTCACTCTGTGTATACACGTACCTTTTTGTTTTTTATATTTCCTTTTCCTGTTGTATTTTAGTGTATTTATTAATCATTTTATTTGTATAAATCTTTTTCACTTGTATTTCTATTTTTAAAGTTTTTACTTTCTTTTTATAAAAATGGAAGATCTAATTTCTTTTAGAATGGACATCATGACACGCATTTTGTATTCTTTTATTTTCGGTCATGTTAAATCTCAGATGACTTAGACTTCACAAAGTCGCCAACCGTCTGCTTTACTTGCTTTAAGAATCGCATTGGAGTGTGACTTTTCTCGTTTCGGCATGCTAAGGCGTGCGACCAACTCGCTTTTTTTTCTTCTGTTTCTTTTCGGCTTGGGCTCTTTCTTTTTTATTCTTTTAGATTCTATTTTTCTATCGGGCTGTTGTTGGTTGGGGAGTGCTGGACGGGCCCAAAGTTTTCTTTTTGTCTTTTGTTCCTT
>NW_021243749.1:0-497 GCF_002162155.2 Triticum dicoccoides | reverse complement strand
GTGTGTGTGTGTGTGTGTGTGTGTGTGTGTGTGTGTGTGTGTGTGTGTGTGTGATTAATTGCACGTGCAAATACACGTCTTCATGGTCTAGTTACATGTACACCTGGCCACATGATCAATCATGGAGGCAGAGGCAAGCACATAAGAAATGATGGAACTTTCTGTTGGAACCTTAAACCGTAGAACAATCATTCTACATTAATTTTTATTAAAGTAAAGAGTTAACAGATATATACAAAAAAGAGAAGGAAGAGCTAAGAGCTCGGACGGGATTTTCATTATAGTAAAATGTTAACGGATCCTTCTACAGTAATTTTCGTTAAGGTAAAGAGTTAACAGGTATATACAAAAAAAAAGGAGAAAGAAGCACTAAGAGCTCAGATGGGATTTCAATGCAATGAAGCCACCATAATGATGCATGAAGACTTCGATGAAATATTCATGATCATATTTCATATTTTCTTCCATAACTTTCTGCACCCGTTTACTGAACGACC
>NW_021243748.1:0-753 GCF_002162155.2 Triticum dicoccoides | reverse complement strand
GTTGAGGGTGACCGGCGGTGAGGACGCGAGGCGAGGTAGTTGGCGCGTGCGAAGGCGGGCCTCTCCCCTTTCCGTGCGGGAGGTTGAAGATGGGAGATGTTGGGGACGAAGGGATCTGACAGCTCGGGGAGGGGGGGGGGTCAGATCTGATGGTTGGGGCTTGACCGGCCCAACGATTGGGCCGGTGCGCCGGCGCAGATCGCTGCCCTACAATAAATGTCGATGCTTAGTTTCATGCGGCTTGAGGTCCTTTCCAAATTTCTCAAGTATGTGGCCGTGGGCTGCGGCTTGAGGTCCTTTCCAAATTCTCTCTTTTTTTTCTCACTCACAGGTCTCTCATGCGAACATCTTGTATTTTCCTTCTTTGTTGTTGGGCTTGTGTGTACAGTAGGAAGTTCACTGGTGCAGTTCACTCTGTGTATACACGTACCTTTTTGTTTTTTATATTTCCTTTTCCTGTTGTATTTTAGTGTATTTATTAATCATTTTATTTGTATAAATCTTTTTCACTTGTATTTCTATTTTTAAAGTTTTTACTTTCTTTTTATAAAAATGGAAGATCTAATTTCTTTTAGAATGGACATCATGACACGCATTTTGTATTCTTTTATTTTCGGTCATGTTAAATCTCAGATGACTTAGACTTCACAAAGTCGCCAACCGTCTGCTTTACTTGCTTTAAGAATCGCATTGGAGTGTGACTTTTCTCGTTTCGGCATGCTAAGGCGTGCGACCAACTCGCTTTTTTTTCTT
>NW_021243747.1:0-3949 GCF_002162155.2 Triticum dicoccoides | reverse complement strand
ATTGACATTCGTCTTGCATTGCGTTGAATGCAGAATACAACCTATGGTGTAAAATGCTGGCCTATTTCATACGCCAACCGTGTAGGTGGATGCATGTATTTGCTGCCTAGACAAGATTGCGCACGTTGTGTTCTCCCGGATTAGTTCTAGTTCATTGTTGAGTATAGTCTGTAAATTCTATGGGCATGGCGCACTTGGATGCATAATTAATGAACTATTTCATTTTATTAAATTTCTTGGTTCCTGCTCTAAACCATATGTATTTATTGCATCTGCTGATATTGAGATCCATCTGCTATAATATATAGTTTACTTGGGTTCTTAGTTATTTGTGTAATTCATGAATGATTGTTAATGGTGCCACCAACTCAACTGTTTGTTTGTTAGCGCATTCTCAGAAAAAAATCCCTCTGATTTTCTTAGTTTCTGAGCAAAATTGGTTGCTGAACCCGTTATATTTATCTCTCCCCTTGCTGAGTGTCAATATTCAGTTGCTTCCACAAAGTTAATTAGTCAAGTACTAGTTGGTTCATCTGCTATAATGTATAGTTTACTTGAGTTAGTTGCTGGCGTGGTTCGTGAATGCTTGCTAATGGTGCCACGACTATTTTGTCCGTTACTGTATTATGAGAAGATATTGCAGCTGATTGTTTGAGCTCTGGTGATCTTCTTACTGAATGGCATGCAATTTCACCTGACTTGTTTTGAGTGAGTTGCCTAGCCCAACTTGTATGCAAACTGCTGTAAGATGAGCTGTGCTGTGGGATGTTCTGTTGGAATTAACTTACTGCATGGAGTATACTAGTACTTACTATTTTGTTTGTTCCCAAGAAAGATTCTTGATGTGCTTTCGATGCTTTGCTGCTTTGTGATGATGAAGGCTGAACCTGAATGTCGATGGTATGTGTCGTCCAGAATTAGTTCTAGTTAATTGTTTAAACAAGTTGTTCTCCTTTGCAATGGCGAATTGTTGGCAAGTTGGTGCCTCCTTCACAAATTGTGTAGCGGAACAGAAACAGTTCTTTTTCTTCACTTTTGATTTGTACTACTTTTGTTTTACGGGCAAAAAAAAACTACAGCTGATCGACTGAATCGATTTATCTCCCAATCAAGTACCATCTGTTCGATACTACATACTTATAAAATTATGCATCGCGTTGCAGAGATACCTCGTCATTGGTGTCCACAATGTCGCGGACAACTTGCAGCTGCCCCCCAAAGAAGTGTTTCCAAGGGTATGTGTACAACCGCACACACTTAGAATGACCTGAACCTGATCTATCCAGTCAGCTGGTTAAGGCTAATTGCTTTGTTATGTGCAGCACTTGTGACTGTTTAATAGGGATTGAGTTATGCTATTCGGGATGCAACTGCGGTGGTGACTGCCAGAACGGCTTATCTCTTGGAACAATCAACCTGGCTGCTGCCCAAGGTACCACCCCAACGGTTGCCTCTGGCTCTTCTGCTGCCCAAGATACTGCTCAAACGCAACCGCTTGCCCCGAGCACTTCTACTGCCCAAGGTATCGCTCAACCACATCCACTTGCCCCGAGCTCTTTTACTGCGGCCGTGCCGAAGCCAGAGGCAGTTGGTGAGCTGGTGAAGTGCAACTGCAGCTTTACCAAATGCCTAAACTGGTATGTTCAAACACAGTGGCTGAATTATCTGAACCAGATCTATCCAATCAACTAGTAGTTAATTGGTATATTAGTTGTCCAAAGCTGCCATCTAACTGTTGCCTGATATATTGCGTGCAGCCAATGCAGATGTTTCAGGGAGGGTTTGAGTTGCGTTATGGGACGTTGCAAGTGCTATGACTGCGAGAACAACCCAAATTGGCTGGTAAGATATTCGTTAGAGGGCACTGCATTCATGAACACCGTGCTACTCTGGTGTTTTCCAGGAACCTGAAACAAATGTGTTGCACTTATTCCAGGCCGACGAGGATTATGTGGAGTGCGCGTGCAAAACCAAAAATTGCAAAACCAGAGTCTGCGGTTGCAACAAGGTGAACGGTTATCTCCTTTCCAAAAGACTAGACATGCTTATTCTTTCTCTGATCCTGACTGAGGCTAGTTGGTTCTTGTTTTGAAGAAACTGAAAGGGTGTAACCCAAATTGCACGTGCATAGGGTGTGAGAATCAGTACGGGATGAAAGGGGGTATGTGCATGACACTTTCTTCTTTTATGTGTGTTGTTTCATTCGTAGCTTGGATAATCATGCTAGTGTAAATCTCTGTTGCTCTGCATGTACAAAACAGCTGATAAGTCCAATGCTGGACCGGGAGGTACGGGTGGCACAAGTGACGCCGGAGGCTCGGGTTCCAACAAGCAAATAAGAATCGGGGTAAGTTTGTGCTTCCACTTGCGCAGTTTGTTGAGAGAAATCATAGGTTAATTATGTGTATGTCTGCCCCAATCTGTTGAGGGATAAGCAGCTAATCCAGGTGATGTGCTCCTTTTGTGCAGTGATGACAGTAGGCTTCAGACATACCAGAGCATGACGCAAGTCACCTTACTTACCATCCTCAAGACAATTGCCACTCATCTCCTGTTCAGAATATCTCCCACTAAAGCACAGCCGGGTTCCTGTATATTCCTTGTAATGGTTACTCAAAGCAAGCACGGCGACAACCTCCATGTTCCTCAGCCCTCGGGGGGCTCCAGTGGACCTAGATTGATCAGGCTGATACACTTTAGAACATATATACTTCTGTTCGGCGTCCATATATGCTGCCCGGAAATGGGTGCTTCAGTTCGTTCTTATACATGCACAGTCTTGCAAATGATTTCTCTTATACTTGAAGAAGATTCTGGTAGTATGAATATGGTTTGCAACTTTGCATATTCTGGTACCATGAAGTGATACGGTTATTCTTTGTATAGACCAGTTACACAAGCAGCACTGGTTGCTTGCTTGGAACAAGAATGGCATCTTAGATATTGGGTTCCATTTGGTTCAGTAAGCGTTCAGTTTTTCTCCACCGACTAAATTCAGCACGAGGCATGCACTCTTTGTAGTGTTACGCAGTGTTTTGGGCGAAAGTATCAGGCGCACCCAATGTGGTGCTACCGCTCCAACAGGTTTAAAATGAGCATTGCTTACATATTCATTTTTGGCCAGCAGCAACGCAAGGGCAGTCTCCTAGTCTTATTAAAAAGTCTATTTGCGAATGGTGAATGTTGTAGGAAAACCCCAAAAAAGTTAAGTTGTGGTAGTAACAAGATGGTGGATAATTCGATAAGGCAATGGGTTGAGGCATAGCCTTGCAACTCGATGTATTTGTACAAAGGATCGATGGAATGACTTTGAATATTTATAGTCATGTATGTGCTCGATTGCAACAGAGTTGTCTCTTGTCTCTTTATCATTCTAAAGCCCCGCGGGTACCCAGAATCCCGGAGATCGATCAAGAAGAAGGTAAGGAGCGAATGCTATTATGAACACAAGTGACCGAAAGATAAGAGAATTCCTTATTTGGCCCTTTCTTAAACTTTGGTTCCCTATTTGGCCCAAAATAAAATTTCCTTCTCTATTTGACACCTAAAGTAATGTTTGTTCCTTATATGACACTTTCGTCCATTTTAGACACTAAAGGTGTTAAGCGTAAGGCGAAAAGACCGTTTTGCCCCTAGTGCATTGTTGTATTGTGTGACTATCCTGACTATAGTAAAAAGAAAAAGGCAATCAGTTTATCCATGTTTTAGGGATGTATGCTCCAATATTTTGGTTAGTTCATCATTCACGAATGCGGGTACAGAGTGGATATGTACGCTGCATGCACGCTCCCTCGGGTAAGGGCTCCGGCTTGCTAGGCTGGTGCTGCATGCACGCTCCCTCGGGTAAGGGCTCCGGCTTGCTAGGCTGGTGCTGCATGCACGCTCCCTCGGGTAAGGGCTCCGGCTTGCTAGGCTGGTGCTGCATGCACGCTCCCTCGGGTAAGGGCTC
>NW_021243746.1:0-738 GCF_002162155.2 Triticum dicoccoides | reverse complement strand
AACGAGCTAGTCAACTAGAGGCTCACTAGGGACATGTTGATGTCTGTTATTCACACATGTATTACGATTTTCGGATAACACAATTATAGCATGAATAAAGACAATTATCATGAACAAGGAAATATAATAATAATGCTTTTATTATTGCCTCTAGGGCATATTTCCAACAATAATTTCATTAGAGGAAATGGTCATAAAGCTAGTAGCACTGTCCACTGCCTCATGCGTAGCTGATAACGACCAATATAAAATGGTCACTACACTTGAGTTTGAATGAATTAGGATGATTAGGCAGCCACCTCAGCAACCTCGCTTATGTGTCACTGTCTAGGTGTCATTTTTGCTTGAGTTTTAATATTCAACAGACAGGCGGGGGACACACTGACAGGCGGGACCCATTTGACAGATGGGGCCGAGCGCTTAATTCGCCCAAAAAAGATGCACGAGGCGGGACTCGAACCCACGACCTCGCGCTTGGTTGGCTCGCATGCTACCGCTGGGCTAGAGAGGGACAGTTGCTCACATCTGGGAGTTTATCTATACATTATATAGTACTACGGCTCTCTCGTATCATTGACAAGTGGGACCTTCCGACCAGGTGGCGGCGGGTGGCATCGAACAGAGCAACACTTAGCGTTTTTCTAGGTCTTACGACTAGGTGGCGGCGGGCGGCGGCGGAAGCAACCAGCAAGCGTCGCTCGGACGAGGGCGGGGCCGGTGGGCGGCGGCCGGCGGCCG
>NW_021243745.1:0-1045 GCF_002162155.2 Triticum dicoccoides | reverse complement strand
CTCTTACTGGACCTCAGGCCGCGCACCTCCTGGCATTGACCACGGCATCGCAACCTAGCATACCAGCAACGGCTGTAGCCGCCTTGGGACCGGGACCCATCAGCGTAGAGCAACAGGCTATCGCGAGGAAAGAAAGGGGGGACCGAGCCTTAACGGGGCACGCGTTCATCAAATCTTCATAACAAGGAAGATAGGTACAAAGGCATTGCAGATCCTACATGCCCCCACAGGGTAATTCATGATTCTTCACAGGAAACAAAAGCTGATGCTAAGGGGGATCCTATCTGCATCCTTCCGTGGCGGACTCCATCGTCAATAGTGGGCCATGGGAGGCCGGCGCCAACCCCATCCAGATCAGCAGCGGCGGCGGCCGGACACCGCAGCCCTGCTCCGAGCGCGGCGGGAGCTCGGGGGGACGTAGCTGTCGTCACTCATCTCCGGAGTCTCGTAGAGCTCAGGAGAACTGCTGGACCCCCAAGGGCTGCTGCTGCTGGAGTGGTCGCGAGCGAAGCGCGCATCAGCCTCGCGCTCTTCTCTGGAGCAGCATTCCAGGCGACGGCCCTCGGCGTCAAAGACCTTGAAGAAGAGCGTGGAGGCGCCGTCGTATTCTAAGTGGATCGCGAGGGCGCCTCTCGCACGACAGATCCGAGCGATCTCCCCCCATCCACTGGTCATGAAGATCTTGCCGGTAGGGACCGCTTCGATCTCCGCTCAGGGTGCCGGAGCGCTGCAGTCGGCGTGCTGCAGCCGGAGCTCGAGAGGCCCCCTCGGCGGCATCACGTCGGAGAAGAACCGCGGGAAGCGGATCCAGGAGCTCGGAGGCATCAGCACCCACAGCACCAACTCGCGCAAGGAGTCCTCAGCGTGGACGCCGCGCGTCGCCATGGCACGGCGACCCTGAATGCGGCGCGGGCGGTGCTGCTCATTGCTTCGTCCTCCCGAGCTCTTGGATTGGGCGTACAGGGGTAGCGGATACCCCGGTGGAGGCCGCTCACACCTAGGCCTCACCACCACTTGCATTGCCGCTTCATCACAGCGATGGATC
>NW_021243744.1:0-1202 GCF_002162155.2 Triticum dicoccoides | reverse complement strand
AGTGGGTCATCAAGAACATTCTCTAACCTAGACAAGTTATCTGCAACGGGGTTCTCAGCTCTCTTTCTATCAATAATATGCAAGTCAAATTCTTGGAGCACGAGAACCCATCTAATGAGTCTAGGCTTAGCATCTTTCTTTTCCATAAGATATTTAATAGTAGCATGATCAGTGTGAATAGTAACTTTGGAATCGACAATATAAGGTCTAAACTTATCACATGCAAACACAACTGCTAAGAACTCTTTTTTAGTAGTAGCATAATTTCTCTGGGCAGTATTAAGAGTCTTACTAGCATACTGGATCACATTCAATTTCTAATCGACTCTTTGCCCTAAAACAGCACCTACATCATAATCACTAGCATCATTTATAATTTCAAAAGGTAAATTCCAATCAGGAGGCTGAACAATAGGTGAAGTGATTAAAGCTTTCTTAAGTACTTCAAATGCTTCTACACAATCATCATCAAAGACAAAAGGAATATCTTTTTGCAATAAATTAGTCAAAGGCCTAGAGATTTTAGAATAGTCCTTAATGAACCTCCTATAAAAACCGGCGTGACCAAGGAAACTTCTTATACCTTTTATGTCCTTGGGACATGGCATCTTTTCAATAGCATCAACCTTGGCTTTATCAACTTCAATACCTCTCTCGGAGATCTTGTGCCCCAAGACAATGCCTTCATTAACCATAAAGTGACACTTTTCCCAATTCAGGACGAGACTAGTGTCTTCGCATCTCTGCAAAACTCGATCAAGGTTGCTCAAACAATCATCAAAAGAGGATCCATAGACGGAGAAGTCATCCATGAATACTTCACAAATCTTTTCACAAAAATCAGATAATATAGCTGTCGGTGTCAAAACCGGCGGATCTCGGGTAGGGGGTCCCGAACTGTGCGTCTAGGCGGATGGTAACAGGAGACAAGGGACACAATGTTTTTACCCAGGTTCGGGCCCTCTCGATGGAGGTAAAACCCTACGTCCTGCTTGATTAATATTGATGATATGGGTAGTACAAGAGTAGATCTACCACGAGATCAAGGAGGCTAAACCCTAGAACCTATGGTATGATTGTTGTAATGTATGTTGTCCTACGGACTAAAGCCCTCCGGTTTATATAGACACCGGAGAGGGCTAGGGTTACACAGAGTCGGTTACAATGGTAGGAGATCTACATATCCGTATTGCCAAGCTTGC
>NW_021243743.1:0-781 GCF_002162155.2 Triticum dicoccoides | reverse complement strand
CCCCTTCTCCCTTCCCCCTATAAATAGAGGGGTGAGGGGAGGGCAGCCGTACCACCCTCCAAGGCGCGGCCCTCCCCTCCCCAACACCTCTCCTCCTCCGTTGTGTGCTTGGCGAAGCCCTATCGGAGTACTGCCTCTCCACCATCACCACGCCGTCGTGCTGCCGGTGGAGCTGTCTTCCTCAACCTCTCCTTTCCCCTTGCTGGATCAAGAAGGAGGAGACGTCTCCCGTCCCGTACGTGTGTTGAACGCGGAGGTGCTGTCCGTTCAGCACTTGGTCATCGGTGATTCGAATCACGTCGAGTATGACTACATCATCACCTTGCAAGCTTCCGCACGCGATCTACAAGTGGTATGTAGATGCAAACTCTCTCCCTTGACTCGTTGCTTAGATGAACTCATAGATGGATCTTGGTGAAACCGTAGGAAAAATTTTAATTTTCTGCAACGTTCCCCAACAGTGGTATCAGAGCTAGGTCTATGCGTAGTTCTCTTTGCACGAGTAGAACACAATTTTGTTGTGGGCGTGGATTTTGTCATCTTACTTGCCTCTACTAGTCTTTTCTTGCTCAACGGTATTGTGGGATGAAGCGGCCCGGACCAACCTTACACGTACGCTTACGTGAGACCGGTTCCACCGACTGACATGCACTAGTTGCATAAGGTGGCTGGCGGGTGTCTGTCTCTCCCACTTTAGTTGGAGCGGAATCGATGAACAGGGCCCTTATGAAGGGTAAATAGAAGTTGACAAAATCACGTTGTGGTGATTCGTAGGTAAGAA
>NW_021243742.1:0-397 GCF_002162155.2 Triticum dicoccoides | reverse complement strand
ACATATTGTCCCAGAGCAGGCCTTAAGTTACTGTATGTTATATCCATTCAAATGTAATCTTTCCACATATCAGTTTTTCAGTTGACACATCAATTTGGTATTGTCAGGTTGAAGGACTGTGTGGATTTGTTGGAAAGCATGGAGCAGAAGGGATTGCTTGATACGAAGAAGGTGATTAATTACCTGTTACGGTTTAGCTTTTGTAATGTACTCTTCAAATTTCTCATTTACATCTGTTTCTTAGATCCACCATGCCAGCTTTTTGAGTGCATGTAAAAAACAAAGGGCTGTTATGGAAGCTGTTCGCTTCTGCCGATTGATTGAAAATCCGAAAATGAGCACCTTCAATATGCTTTTATCGGTTTGTGCTAATTCAAAAGATTTTGAAGGTAACTCA
>NW_021243741.1:0-464 GCF_002162155.2 Triticum dicoccoides | reverse complement strand
CATCGAATGTCTCACAAACCAACACCATTAATTATTCACACATACACATCTATATACATATACACAATTTCTCCTACATATATATGTTGCCTTTGGTGCCTTCGGAGCACGATGGCAAGTGGTTCATGGGGGCGGTAGCGGGTAATAGTATTCTTCTTTGGGATCTATGACCCGATCGAGCAAAAATCCGGCTATTTCCTCTTGAAGTGTTAGTATGCGGTCCGATGGTAGGAGCTTATCCCGCACCGATCTGAACTGTTAAGAAGGAGATTAATATATGCATGTGCGTTAGTTGTGTGACTAGATATCGATAATTGTGTGAATAGTGTTCTGACAAACGTACCCAGTCCTGTCTATCAGATCTGCTCCTTTCGCACATCATCATCTTAATATATATAATCTCGAATACACCGTCTCGAATATTATATATCGAATACATCACTAGCTAGGTACCTAATAAAGAT
>NW_021243740.1:0-1332 GCF_002162155.2 Triticum dicoccoides | reverse complement strand
AAAAATTTCAGAGTGTGCTTTTCCCTTGTTTACGTGCCGTGCCGTGATTTTGTTGGTGTTCTAGGCTCGCGTCTCTAGCACAGTCTAGCCTAGGACCAGCACAGTACCGTCGTTGAGCGTTTATTCAACTTTGCATCTCTGAATTGATTATTGCTGACCCTTTTTGCTACCATACTATAAGCCTTCCCAGCTCCACATACATCTACGTCGTGTGTTTGACTCTCCCTGGTAATCGCTCTATCCAAGCTTTGAGAGTTTTTGACTACAACGGTTGCCGATCACCGCCTGCTGCTGGGTAAGAACTGGTAAGAATTTGAGATTTGCTTGACGGATTTGTGATACACCACCACCACTTTTTAGTAGTCTGTAGGATCATATTCTTGTGTGTTTCTATTGCTGCTAACCATGCCAGGATCACAAGCCGACGAGATTGACTGGGAGAACTTATCGAACAAGGAGCTTCATGATAAGTTTCAGCAAATGATGACTGAACAGGTACAAGATGTGCTGAACAATTTTGAAGAGGCCATGGAGAAGATCACTGGCCTTGAGAAGACGTTCGAAACAAAGCTCGATAACAGATTTAATGAACTGCTTGCGCGTCTTCCACCACCAGCTGCACCTGTCGCACCTCTGCAACAACAACAACTACGCCCCCTTCCGAATCAGTATGGACGAGCACAGCGTGTTCCTATTGAGCCAGGACAAAATTCTGGTGCCGCTGCTACTACTGTTGGTGTTTCTTTGGCTCCTGCTACTGCTGCTGCTGGTACCCAGGAGGATGATGAGTATGCGGGCGATTATGAGGATGAGGTTGATCAAAATCAGATCTACGAGCAGCCACCAGCACCACCACCAGCAGGTCGACCTCAGGTATATATTCGTAATGGTAGGCCTGAACAACGATTTACATGTTTACAATATCCTGAGGAGAGACGAGTTGCTGCTGCTGTTTGTGCTTTCACTAGTTTTGCATGTGTATGGTGCTCTGAACATTGTAGATTATATCCTATTCCAACTACTTGGGCTGCTTTGAAAACTGCTATGCGTACGCGTTGGGTTCCACCATATTATCAACGTGAATTGCTTCAAAAATTGCAGCGTTTAAGACAAGGGAAAAATTCTGTAGAAGAATATTATCAGGAATTACAAACTGGCATGATTAGATGTGGTATTGTTGAGGAGAATGAAGCTATGCTTGCACGTTTTCTGGGTGGATTAAATAGAGAGATTCAGACCATTCTCGACTATAAGGAGTATACTAATATCACTCGTTTATTCCATCTTGCTTGTAAAGCTGAACGTGAAGTGCAGGATCGACAAGCATTGGGG
>NW_021243739.1:0-3190 GCF_002162155.2 Triticum dicoccoides | reverse complement strand
GAGAAATCAGTGGCTTTGAATTCTTGCTCGTTGCCGTCGACAAGTATACAAAGTGGCCGGAAGTGACTGTCGTGAGAAAGGTGACTGCTCAGTCAGCTATCAAGTTCTTGAAAGAACTGGTGTGTAATTTCAGAGTTCCGGCAAGGATCATCACTGACAACGGCCCCTAGTTCACGAGCCACACCTTCATGTAATACGTTCATACCCTCGGATGCAAAATCTCAGTCGCTTCTGTGGCACACCCCTAGAGAAATGGACAAGCTGAGAGGGCGAACACTGATGTGCTTCATGGACTCAAGACACGAACTTTTGATACGCTACAGAAGCACGGCAGGAGGTGGATCAAGGAGCTGCCGGTAGTTCTCTGGTCCCTCAGAATGACACCTAACCGAGCTACCGGGCAGACTCCGTTCTCCATGGTCTACAGGGCAGAAGCAGTTATCCCCACGGAACTCATTTACAGGTCCCCTCGAGTGCTTTCCTATGATGAAGTAGCGCAAGATCAGCACCATGGATTCAAGGAAATGACTCTAGATGACATCATATCCACTTTCCAACTATTTGAAGAGTCAAAGGCAAATGCTACAAAACATCTTGCCATACATGGTACCTCAACATCAAAAATCAATCTTGCATTGAAGGCCAAGCATTTATAAGAAGAAGAGCAAAGTGAAGAAGAAGAAGATGGTGATGAGATTGACTCCGATGAGAGCCCTTCATATGAAGACATTGCCCTCTTTGTCAAGAACTTTAGCGCGGGAAAATTCAAGGGAAGATTCTAGAAGAAGAAAGTGAGAAAATGCTACAACTCTAAAGAAACCAACCACTTCTCCAACGATTGCCCTTATGAGAAGAGAGAAGATAAACCAAGGTTTCCCAAGACCTTTCCCAAGAAGAAGCTGCAAAATCCTTTGAACATCAAGCTCAAGATGAGAGATGGGAAAGCAATGGTTGCTCATGAACAATTCGATCCGGATGATGTTAGTGGTGTTGCTGGAGTAGCTCAAGATTCTCAAAACACATTGAGACTAGTCAACAAGAGTGGTGATGTTGTCACATTGAGGCTACAAGGGCAATGATTACAAGTGCCTAATGGCAAAGGCCATGGTAGAAGATGGAGAGGACCAAAACTCTCCTGACAAGGTCAAGGTAACCCCACGATCAAACCCTCCTCTTTTCACTCCTTCTACTCCTAGTGATGAGTATCTTGATGCGGAGGATAATTATGATGATAATGGTATAGATGATCCTATGCTTGCTAAACTAAATAAGGTCATGTGCTCCCTCAAAGGAAAGAAACTCACTATGTTTCGTATGCTTATGGAGATGGTGAGTAAGCACACCATCACCACTAAGGAACTCGAAACCCTCATAACCTAGTAAAAGGAAAAATATGAAATCCTTGAGCGGAAAGTCCAATATGAGGAAGCACGAAATGATGAACTATGCTTGAAAATTGGTGAAAAAATTGATGTTCATGCTAAAGGTCTTGCCTCCTTGAAAAAGGCTAAGGACTCTTGCAAGGAGTTGATGAATGATAAAAGTAAGCTTTTGAAGTATCATGGTTCTCTCTCTAAGGATTGTGAGCTTCTATCCTTGTCCCTCAATACGAAGGAAGAAGAGATCACCCTTCTTACAATGACTTTTGAGATGCTCAAGCTTACTTATCTTGAAACTCTAGCCAAGGCTTACTCTTCTCCTATGATTAATGTTGATGCTTGTACTTCTAACTCTAGTGGTGACCTGGCATCTATTCTTGAGGAGAATCACTTTCTCAAGGCTCAACTCGAGAAAGGACTCATGACATGTGCTCAAGGACAAAAGAACCTTAATGAGGTATTGAGCCAACACCATGAGGTGTTTGCCAAAGAGGGGGTCGTGTTTGACCCAAGCACAAGCAAGAAGAAGAAGTCTTCTCAAAAGTGCACCACTCCTCTAAAAGAAACATTTGTATGATAAGGACACAAGGAGAAAGGTAAGGTTTTGAGTGGGAAGGCCACAAGGGGCATGCCCACTCTAAACAAGCCAAAATACTTCATGCCTCCATCCTATGTACTTCGTAAAACTAAGGATGGAGAAGTTTATGCAAAATTTGTTGGTCCTCAAAATGCATTCCGGTTTTATGCTATTTGGGTCCCTAAGACCCTTGTGACTTACTTGAGAGGTCCCATTGCAAAATGTGTGCCTCTAACCAAGTCATAATTGTGTGTAGGTTGCTTTCTCTGGTGGAGTAAAATGGGTGATCGATAGTGGATGTACCAATCATATGACCGGAGATAGCAAATTGCTCTACGATTTCGTGGAAGCTAGTAAACCATTTATTAGAATTATGTTTGGTGGAGGATCAAAAGGATAGGTACTCGGGTTAGGCAAGGTGGCTATCAAAAATTACATGTCTCTTGCAAATGTCATGCGTGTCCAATCCCTTAAATACCATTTTCTTTCCATTCGCCAATTGGCTTCTGTTGATTATGATACACTCTTTAGACTAAGGATGTGAAAGTATTTAAGAGTGATACTCTCAATGTGGCCTTTGTTGGAGAGTTGGATGGCAACCTTGACACGGTTGATTTCTCGAAAGAGAGCACATTCCATGCAACTTGTCTAATGGCCAAGGCCAAGAAGGGGTGGCTATGGTATCGCCTGCTAGCCCATGTTGGCATGAGAAATCTTCAAGATCTATTAAAGGGTAATCACATCCTTAGACTAACCAATGTCTCCTTTTAGAAAGATCATGTGTGTAGTGCTTGCATAGCCGGGAAGCAACATCAATCAAAGCACCCACCCAAGAATATCGTGTCACTTCAAGGCCTTTGGAGCTCCTTCATGTGGATATTTTTGGGCCTCCATCATGGGATAGTCTTGGTGGGAAAAAGTATGGTCTTGTCATTGTTGATGATTACTCAAGATATACATGGGTGTTTTTCCTCAAGTCCAAGGACGAGACGAAGATCACGTTTATTGATTTTACCAAGCAAGCACAATGCAAGTTTGACAAACAAATCTTGGCAACAAGAAGTGATAATGGCTCCTAGTTCAAGAACTACACCTTGGAAGGATTTCTTAGTGACGAAGGGATTAGGCATCAATATTCCGCACTATACATGCCTCAACAAAATGGTGCTGCAGAAAGGAAGAATCATAGTTTTTGGGCCGAGGTTGTCAACACCGCATGCCATGAATCAAACCG
>NW_021243738.1:0-1048 GCF_002162155.2 Triticum dicoccoides | reverse complement strand
GGAGTGTGCCGGCGATCATGGGGAGCGGTTCTCTGACTACTTCACCTGGGGGCGAGAAGATGAAGGTGTCCAGGCAGCCTTGTGGGGATGGCTCACCGCTGGTCATCGATTTGGAGGCTGCCAGGAGGGCTGTGAGGGGTTTCTTGGTGGTGGGCCGATTTCTGTCGCCTTTCCAAGTTCACCCGCAGGTCCTAGTTGATGACCTTCGTGCTTCGTCGGCTTGGAGGCTGCAAGGCGAGGTCACCGTCCAGGAGGTGGACAGCGACGATGGGAGGTTCATCCTGAACTTCTGCGCCGACGTGGACAAACGCTTTGTGTTGAAGGCACAACCGTGGCACCATAAGCGGGATGGGATCATCTTCGCCGAGTTCGACGGCAAGGGTAACCCGGCGGAGGTGGATCTTGGAACCATGGCTATTTGGGCCCAGGTTCGTGATCTACCATTTGAGCTTAAAACTGAAGATGTGGGTTCGTCTCTAGGGGGCCAAATTGGGGAGGTGATAACCGTCTCACACCAAAATCACATGATAGTAGAAAAGTTTTTGCGTGTTCGTGTGAAAGTCCCGCTACACGAGCCAATCAAGAGTAGAGTAGAATTCACTCCTCTAGGCAGCAAAGAAAAACGTTATTTTGATGTTCGTTATGAAAAGTTGCCGTCATATTGTGAGTGTTGTGGGCTTGTAGGCCATATGTCGGAAAGGTTCTGTAGGATTCCTAAAGAGAGTAGAGTAGCTGTTTTTGCAAAAAACCTCAGTGTAGAGGCTTACTGGAAGGGAAATACAGCTAGTAGAAGAGCTCTTGTGTACTCGGGCTATAGTAGAAAAAACATCTCAAAGGCTACTGAAGGTATGGTGGTCAAAGTCACCAAAGCTGTGAGTGATCTCACTATGAAAGAGAAAGGTGTTGCATCGTCTATCCTGGCGACTGGATGTCCAGTCCAGGGAGGCCACTTGCTCGGTCAGGAGGACCGGGGGCAAGTACCTTCTCTGCCGGTGCCCGTAGGAGCTGCCTCGGGTCAGGTGGACCTGGAGCGCGGGCCACTCGAGCG
>NW_021243737.1:0-1297 GCF_002162155.2 Triticum dicoccoides | reverse complement strand
ATCTATAGAGATAGATCGAGACGCCTCATAGGTCTTTCACAAAGTACATACCTTGATAAGATTTTGAAGAGATTCAGAATGGATCAGTCCAAGAAGGGGTTCTTGCCTATGTTACAAGGTATGAGACTGAGCTCAGCTCAGTCACCGACCACGGCAAAAGATAAAGAAGAGATGAGTGTCATCCCCTATGCTTCAGCCATAGGATCTATTATGTATGCCATGCTGTGTACCAGACCCGATGTAAACCTTGCCGTAAGTTTGGTAGCAAGATACCAAAGTAATCCCGGCAAGGAACACTGGACAGCGGTCAAGAATATCCTGAAGTACCTGAAAAGGACAAAGGACATGTTTCTCGTTTATGGAGGAGACGAAGAGCTCGTCGTAAAGGGTTACGTCGACGCTAGCTTCGACTCAGATCCGGATGACTCTAAGTCACAAACCGGATACGTGTATATGTTGAATGGTGGAGCAGTAAGCTGGTGCAGTTGCAAGCAGAGCGTCGTGGCGGGATCTACGTGTGAAGCGGAGTACATGGCAGCCTCGGAGGCAGCACATGAAGCGATTTGGGTGAAGGAGTTCATCACCGACCTAGGAGTCATACCCAATGCGTCGGGGCCGATCAAACTCTTCTGTGACAACACTGGAGCTATTGCCCTCGCAAAGGAGCCCAGGTTTCACAAGAAGACCAGGCACATCAAGCGTCGTTTCAACTCCATCCGTGAAAATGTTCAAGATGGAGACATAGAGATCTGCAAAGTGCACACGGATCTGAATGTCGCAGATCCGCTGACTAAACCTCTCTCGCGTGCAAAACATGATCAACACCATAACTCTATGGGTGTTCGATTCATCACAATGTAACTAGATTGGTGACTCTAGTGCAAGTGGGAGACTGTTGGAAATATGCCCTAGAGGCAATAATAAAAGTATTATTATATTTCATTGTTCATGATAATTGTCTTTTATTCATGCTATAACTGTATTATCCGGAAATCGTAATACACGTGTGAATACTTAGACCACACTATGTCCCTGGTAAGCCTCTAGTTGACCAGCTCATTGTGATCAACAGATAGTCATGGTTTCCTGACTATGGACATTGGATGTCGTTGATAACGGGATCACATCATTAGGAGAATGATGTGATGGACAAGACCCAATCCTAAGCATAGCATAAAAGATCGTGTAGTTCGTTTTGCTAGAGCTTTGCAAGTGTCAAGTATCTCTTCCTTCGACCATGAGATCGTGTAACTCCCGGATACCGTAAGAATGCCTTGGGTGTACCAAACGTCACAAC
>NW_021243736.1:0-2286 GCF_002162155.2 Triticum dicoccoides | reverse complement strand
TCGGACGTCGGGGCGACATCACAGAAAGAGCTTTAAAAGAAATGCCACAGTCGGACGTCGGGGCGACATCACAGAAAGAGCTTTAAAAGAAATGCCACAGTCGGACGTCGGGGCGACATCACAGAAAGGGCTTTAAAAGAAATGCCACAGTCGGGCGTCTTAGCGACACCACATAAAGGGCTTTAAAAGAAATGCCACAGTCGGGCGTCTTAGCCACACCACATAAAGGGCTTGAAAAGAAAGTAAAATACAACAATGCCACAGTCAGATGTCTGAGCGACATCGCAGAAAGGGCTTTTATTCATAAGTAAATAATACTCATAATAAACATTTAATTCATGAGAATAAATGGGTTAGTCCATCCACAGGAATAATCATTTAACCGGACTTAGCACTCATGCGATTCACCGGAGTCTCTGTCATCAAACTGATACTGTTAGGACAAGATAATACGAATTTGGATATGGAATAGATGATTCAAGGAATATATGACTCTGTAGAGTTTGTACAAAATTTTTCCCACAGCCAACGGATTTCCGTAGTCACGAAGGACTAGTTCCGTTTACGGTATTTCGGAAGAAAACACAGCTAACCAGTACAGACCCATCCTACCTCTCGATGCTAGGAATCACCCTAGACACCATCCAAGAAAAACTTTTGAGACGGGGAGATCACAATATCGAATAGCATGGGATCAAATTTATATACGCGCTCTAAGGGGTGCCCCCCTCTCGGTCCCAACCGGAAACACCCATGCCCCCTGACCGGATGACTGGCTTTAATCCAGGGCCATGGAACCATCATCACGGCCTCTCCTTTTGGTGTGTACCAGGAAAGCGGTTTGCAACTTACTAAACCATATTCCTTGCGGAAAACATGTGGTAGTACAGGGAAGGAAATGAGAGGAACTGGACTGATACGGTTTGACACTGAAGTCACATAGTCTGGCATAAGACTGGCATGCTACGACACTGCCATCTTAACCATCCTCATGCCAACACATGGCCATTCATACTCACATCCATCCACTTATGGATCATCAAACTCACTTACCTCAACATTTCATAAAATAACGTTCATCGATATGCTCATCAACATGGCATGAAACTAATTAAATGCAAAACATGCCAAGACACTCATCATATCAAAAGTTCAAACATGCTTGCCTGGTTCAGAGTAGTCGGAGCCTAGCTCGGTGAAGTTCGCGGCTCCGTCACCTCCTTCGGTATCTACGGTATAAAGAAAATATATGCGCTATCGTAAATACCAAGGGGTGCACAAAAATTATTCCAATTTTTTTTCAAATAAATCTGATAAAAAACTAGACAAAATTTTAAAGAGAACAGAAAAAGAATCAATCAAAAATACCTTTCTGTTTAAAGGTTATAAAGGTTTTTGTCCAGGGACTCATCTGTAATGAAACAGAAAGTTCCCAGGGGCTAGCTTATAAAAACAGAAAACGTTCCAGTGTTGAATACGCCAGCCCAGAGGGGAAAGCGCATTTTGCCCAAAGGCGCTTCCAGAAAATGATTCAATAGAGAGGGCAGAGAGGCTGACGGTGGGGTCCCACTCGTCAGGTTTAAACTTTCAAATGGGGGGGGGTGGGACGAAGCTCGTCGGCGCCCGAGAGCCGCGGTGGTCGCCGGCTGCGATCCACGGCGAGGCAGGGGGATCGGAGGGTACCTCCGTGTTCAGGGCACCCTTCCGCGTCGGTTGGTGGTGGTGGTGGTCGCCGGCGAGTCCCACGTCGACGGCGAGCTTTGCTCCGGCGGACGGCGGCTCGGGTGGTCGAGGGACTCGTCGGAGAGGGCTGCAGAGATCAAATTGAGGAGGGGGTTAGGCTCCTGGTAGCTAGAGGGAGTAATTGACGGGGTTGGAGCGCCGGAGATGGCCTCACCGGAGTGAATCGTGGTGGAGGCCGAGGCGGATCAGGGCGGCCGGAGTTGGGGGAGGAGACCTCCTCGAGGTCCTCCTAGTGGCCTGGCGGGGCGTTGGTGAGGAGTGGTGATGATGCGTGCACGAGGGTGAGCTCGAGGGCCCTTTATATAGGCGGCCCAAGGCGGTTTCCCTGAACGGGGGTCTCTGGTGACGATTACGGCGGCGCAGGGCTTGGTCGGGGTAATTAGGACGTTGGGCGTCATCGTGGAGGTCCACGGTTCCGTTTTGGTGCTAATCGAGCTGGAGTTTGGTGCTTTGGGGGTGAGTTCGACAGAACGGGGCGGCGCGGGCCCGTCGGCGGCAGGGAGCCCGTCCCGTGCTTGCCGGCCACGGTGGCGGTGCCACGGG
>NW_021243735.1:0-746 GCF_002162155.2 Triticum dicoccoides | reverse complement strand
CCCTCCCCCGCGTCGCCCCCGCTCGGGCGACTCGGGCGGGATCTAAAACCCTAGCCGCCGGGGGTCCCCATCCGTCCTCCCCTCCCTCCGCCGCCGCCGAAGGACGCCGCCGGCTATAGCCCGGGGCTGACGGCGGTGGCGGGGGTCTTCCCTCTTGCTTGTGCCGTGCGGGCGGTGCGGAGCCCCGCGGCGTGGGTGGCACGGCCGATCTGGCCTGGCGGCGCGGTGGGCCTGCCTTCCGGCGGCGGTGAGGATGTTGGAAATATGCCCTAGAGGCAATAATAAAAGCATTATTATTATATTTCCTTGTTCATGATAATTGTCTTTATTCATGCTATAATTATGTTATCCGGAAATCGTAATACATGTGTGAATAATAGACACCAACATGTCCCTAGTAAGCCTCTAGTTGACTAGCTTGTTGATCAACAGATAGTCATGGTTTCCTGACTATGGACATTGGATGTCGTTGATAACAGATCACATCATTAGGAGAATGATGTGATGGACAAGACCCAATCCTAAACATAGCACAAGATCGTATAGTTCGTTTGCTAGAGTTTACCAATGTCAAGTATCCTTTCCTTAGACCATGAGATCGTGTAACTCCCGGATACCGTAGGAGTGCTTTGGGTGTACCAAACGTCACAACGTAACTGGGTGACAATAAAGGTATACTACGGGTATCTCCGAAAGTGTCTGTTGGGTTGACACGGATCAAGACTGGGATTTGTCACTCCGTATGA
>NW_021243734.1:0-1559 GCF_002162155.2 Triticum dicoccoides | reverse complement strand
TCAACGAGCACGACTTTGATTTTATTACCTCCATATCTCAAAACAATTATTAAGCATTAAATTTATCTTAGTATTCAATTCACTCAAAAGAAAGTTTCACATATCTTGAACACTAAGTATATTAACATTAAGCAGATTACCATGCTATTAATGACTCTCAAAATAATCTAAGTGAATCATGAGAGATCAATAGTTTCTTTAAAACAAATCCACCACCGTGCTCTAAAAGATATAAGTGAAGTACTAGAGGAAAAATTATCACGCTCAAAAGATATAAGTGAAGTACTATGAGCAAAAACTATCAAGCTCAAAAGATATAAGTGAAGCCCATAGAGTATTCTAGCAAATTCCAATTTGTGTAAGGCTCTCTCTCAATAAATAATTTCAGATCTTGATACTTATTAAAACAGTAAGCAAAGCTAAAGAACTACATTGCAAGGATAGCACAACTCATGTGAAGAAGCAAAAACTTAGGCTCAACCGATACTAACCGATAGTTGTTGAAGAAGAAAGGTGGGATGCCTACCGGGGCATCCCCAAGCTTAGATGCTTGAGACTTCTTGAAATATTATCTTGGGGTGCCTTGGGCATCCCCAAGCTTGAGCTTTTGTGTCTCCTTAATTCCTCTCATATCATGGTTTCTCTTTTTTATCAAAAGCTTCATTCACAACAAACTCAACAAGAACTCGTGAGATAGGTTAGTATAAACCAATGCAAAACCTTATCATATTATACGGTAGAAAATCACTTAAATTATTATTAAACATTGCATACTAAATGCCTCTGTATATTTAATACTCCTATCCTCAAATAGAATCATTAAACAAGCGAACATACGCAAACAATGCAACCATAACAGCAATATGCCAAAACAGTACAGTCTGTAAAGAACGCAAGAGTATCAATACTTCCCTGACTCCAAAAATTATGAACTAAAATTCCCACTGTAGTAAATTTATCATAGCTCAATATGAAAAAAGATTCAACATTATACCACTCTCTGACTTTTCTAGGGAATTTTTGCAACAGCGGTAAACTTTCTGTCCTTGTAGAACTTTAACTCTTCCGTCGTGCAGGCCGACTCAGCATAAGCCGCGTCACCTTCTTCACATTCCAGAGCCACCTTGCGGCTCTCGTGCACCGTAATGGTTCCCTTGTAACCCGGCATTTTGAGCTGCAAGTACACATAACACGGCCGTGCCATGAACTTGGCATAAGCCGGCCGCCCAAACAGAGCATGATATGGGCTCTTGATCTGAACTACTTCAAATGTTAACTTCTCGGCTCTGGAATCATATTCATCCCCAAATGCTACCTCCAACTCTATCTTGCCAACCGGATACGCCGACTTACCAGGCACAACTCCATGGAAAACAATGTTGGACTCCTTAAGGCTCTTATCAGTCAGCCCCATGCGACGGAAGGTCTCATAATAAAGTATTGATGCTGCTGCCTCCATCCATCAGCACCTTGGTGAACTTATATCCACCCACTTGAGGGGCTACGACCAGGGCTAAGTGACCCGGATTGTCAACCCGGGGAGGGTGATCCTCTCGACT
>NW_021243733.1:0-1749 GCF_002162155.2 Triticum dicoccoides | reverse complement strand
TATAGATTCAGTACAGAATAAAATCTGAATATTGATGGTTTATACCGTATGATATTAAGATAGTGGTATAACAGATCCAGTAATTATGCGGTTCTAACTATTTATGTTAGATTCCTGTATTTTAAATTGTCCTTCTATGTGCACATCGTGTGTTTGGCGTATTCTGTATCGTATTGTAGGCAGGGCGATATTTTTAGTTTTATGTGGTTATAATATAATTCCAGTCTTGCGATCATGGCATGGTTATTTATAATAAGCTCTTGTAACTGCGATTTGGCGCCATGTGCATTTCATGCTAGGGCAGTGTTCGAATTCTGTGCAGTTATTAGTTAACTATGTTGGCAGAATTCTGTTTCTGAAAAAAATTGTATATCTGCAACCGGCTGATGATTTTAGGTAATATTTCAATTCCTCGTCCAGTCTGGCCCTCCATTGGATCGGTTGCAGCGCCTTCCACCGATCTACATCCTACAACAACGAAGAGGAGGGATTCAGCTCTCTGCCTTATCCTTCTTCCCCCAGTAGAGACCCATCTCTTTTGATACCTTAATTATGTTGGTAACGACCTCCAGAATATTTATATTCTATTCAATAGAATCTGCTTGCTTATTTATGTGAAATTCGTGGTGAAATGATCAGTTTGTGGATAATTCTTGGAGAAAGATATTAGGATCACTGGTGATTGCAAGTATATATAGTTGAACGTGAATTTTCTTCCCTTGCTTTTAGCTCTTTATGGACTCTATTCGGAGTTTGTATTAAAATAAATTTGCTTGCTTCCATTCTTTGATTTGTGATGTTTTTGAAGAGAGTTGAATTATTTAAAAGATCAACCGGGTCGCGAGCCATCGGATCGTGTGCCATTGAGTGGCCGAGCGGCGTTCTTCACTTTCGCAACAGAGATAATGTTGCTGAAACCTTTGCGATAGAGGCTATGTTGCAGAAATTATTGCAACAAAGGTCATGTTGCAGAAAACTTTTGGAACATAGGTCGTGTTGCATAAAAAAGTTTATGTTCTTTTTTTTGCAACATAGGTGATGTTACATAAGATATTTTTGCAACATCGGTGATGTTGCAGAAATTTTACAATGGAGATCATGTCGTAGAAACGCCACCAGCCGTTGCCGATGTCGCAGCAGCATCGTCGTCATTCTCCATTGCCAATCTCGCAGCAGCATCGTCGTCATTCGTCGTTGCCGTTTGCAACTCCCCCATCGCAATTGCAACCGGGAGGTGTCCGGAGTTGACAGGGGACAGCATGGAGGAGGTCGGCGGGGCCATGCAATGCTCGGGCGCTCCTTGGCCGTCTACGGCCCTGCGGTGGCCGCTGGTTGTGGTGAAGGCTTGGAACGGTCGGACGAACTACGCCACCTCATGTGGTGCAGGCGACCTCTCCATGCATGAGTTGTTGGCCACCCATGAGTGAAACGAGAGATGATAGAGTGAGATTGGAGAGAAAAGGGGATCTGGATCGGATAAGAAATGAGTGACTCGGCTGAGATAAGGGAGAAAGTAGTGCGGTGCATGAGCCAATACGGGACACGCATCGCTCGCTAGAGGCGGCGGATCCCGAGCGCTGAATCGGCCGGGTGATTAGGATCGTTTCCCATTATTTATCCACCTAATTAATTAGGTTTTTATAAGTTTATTTTGAATTTAATTTTTGTATCAACTTTAAAGAAAACCAAATTGTTAACATTGTATACTTATTATTTTGATTTTATTTGTGAAATAGAGTTGTATTCTAT
>NW_021243732.1:0-1944 GCF_002162155.2 Triticum dicoccoides | reverse complement strand
AACACAAAATTGAATAACCATCAATCATTTTGACCCCCTTCCCATCCCTTCATGGATTTGCTTGCTCAACACTAAAAGAACCATTGCTCATACCCATAGATCCTAAGGTGGTTATCTCCATCTCAACCATATTTGGAGGCCTCGATGTTCTTTGGTACATATTAGAAGGATAGAACTATTTTTTTTCCTTAATGGAGCATCCAGTGTCAGAGTAAGGACCAAATGTTCTAACATGAGAGGTAGCACAATGAATGTGTAACTTTGATGGCACAACTATGTTGTATAAACCCATTCTTATGTATTTCTATAATAGGCATCTATTATTTGTACTTATGAAAAACAATTGTAGAACGAGAAGATGGATTATGTTTTTTATCATCATTTCTTACATGGAAGTTTTTATTTCTGTAAAATGCATTTTGCACCACTGCTTGGTACAAAATATATGACTTGGTCATAGTTGTGCAGTCAGATTTTTGTCCTTGACCACTAATTAGTCAAAATAATTTGTACTTTATTAAATAAAAAATATAAGATTACTCTTCATATAGTATAGTTTAAAAATATAATTTTATAGTCATTTAAATGCATGTACATTAAAAAATAAATTATCAATGTTGCTGGCGCAAAAAATTCTTAAGCACAAACTATTATACATGAAAGTTATTAGCGGGCACTTAGTTTTTTAGATTAGTGTTAACTCCATGGATGTAATTAACATGGATTATCTTCAATGTGTTTAGTACAAAAAATACAATATAGTATAAAAAGTAGAATATTGTAAATAAATCTTGACTCTCTAAATTTTAAACTTGTGTGTTCATTCTTCAGTTGGAGAACGATCAAGGGAGGAACCATGGTGCTTTGTCCTGGACTACAATTTCCTGGTGGTTTTCACATACAACTTCTCGCAAAAGTTTGATGTGTGATTGTTAATGATTCAATAAGTGCAAGATCTCTAAGCTGCTAGAGGATCCACAATGTGTCTTTTATACAAATCACTCATATGGTATCATGTGTTGCTATGGACTAAATAATTAGGTATAAACATTGTACAAACCATGGTTTGTTTCAAAAGGTTGTTTTTAGCAAAGTGCATGTGTAGTTTTGTTGGAAATATGCCTTAGAGGCAATAATATTTGTATTATTATATTTCGTGTTCATGATTAAATAATTTATATTCTATGCCATAATTGTTATAATCCTGCAATATGCGATTCAGTGGAAAGCTCATATGCACGTGTGTAATGATAAACGGTTATTTAATAGGTTCCTAGTCTTGCCCCTAGGACTACCTCAAGTGTTGTTGGTGATCACATTTTTTGGATCTTAGTATATCGTTTAAAGTGTTAAGCAATAGTCCTAAAACAACTTTGAGATTATGATGTTGGAAGAATGATCATATTGAATTGACGCAAATTTGTTTTGACTTACGTTAATATCGTTTGTATTCAATTGTAATAACATGGAGTGTTAATGTGCGAGTTTGCTCCTTAGACCATGAGAGTATTGTGGTCACTTCTTACCGTATGGTGGGGTTTGGGGTTGCTCAAACGTCACCTGTAACAGGTGATCATAACGACAACTTACATGTTCATCGAAAAGTTTGACATGTGAACGGATAACTCGAGAGTGGGATTTGCTCCTCCGACGATGGAGAAATATTTTTAGGGCCCTCTCGTTGTGACGGCATCCATCTTTGTCTGGCGAGACACAAGTGACTATGTCACAGGGATGCTGGAATACAATGACGAGATAGAAGAACAAAACTGGTAATGAGAATTTTGGTATAATAAGCATGTGATGACTTAGGAGGATACCGATGCATCCCGGGTTTTGTAAAGTATAGAGAAGCAAAGGGGACATCACATGATAAAAAAGATTCCATTCATGTCTATGAGTTACCGAACCTATGGGGTCACAAGCTTAAGGCAATCACAATCT
>NW_021243731.1:0-419 GCF_002162155.2 Triticum dicoccoides | reverse complement strand
TGTTTCCTACTGCTGCCTTGTGTATGGATCATTCTGAACATTAAAGATGATACCTGAGCTACTCAAAGCAGATGACATTGCCAGATTATTCTTTTGAACTTTTCGAGTGAGAGTCAAAAGCTGAGTATCTAGAGTTCCATTCACTGCCTCTGTAGATTAATATCTGCTCATTGTCAAATGACAGAAGAACACAAGGAACAAGATCATACATATAGAGAACCACATAATTTAGGTCTATATTGGAATCTCTAAAAAGACTTATATTTAGGAACGGAGGGAGTACACGGTAACATAACGGAGGAGCCATAATCTAGGTTCCTTCAAGTGCTCCTCATCTCGACCCCGACTACCGGTCATCTAGTACCGAGACCCTGATTAGTGGTACGGGACGTGTGATGCCTGTACTAGTAGTATGGCTC
>NW_021243730.1:0-1739 GCF_002162155.2 Triticum dicoccoides | reverse complement strand
CCAGCAACCGGCCGCACCCGCCCAGGTACCTCTCCTCCTTCCTCCTTCCTCCCTCTCAACCCTTCCTCCCCATTCCCTCCCTCCCTCCCCTTCTGCCGCGCCCTCCGCCTCCCCACTGTCCTAGCACCCACGGCGACGACACGAGGCCTCGCGCCCCCGCACCGCGGCATCCTCATCGTCTTTGCTCCAGCTTCGGGCCTCCTCCCCTCTCCAGATGGAGCGCTGCCGGACCTCTGCCAGGCCGCCGCAGCCGCAGCCCGCTCCCGCCCCGGCCCCAACCCCAGGTGCGGCGCCGATCCAGCCGCCAACTCACTAGCCTGCTCACGCATGCGCCGCGCCGCCCTCTCTAGCTAGATGAAGCACACATTTGTCTCAGCTCATGTCTCTAGCCTGATATATTCTGCTTTGCAAAGAAAAATGAGAGGATATTACAGAGGCGACAGAACATTTACATGTGCATGGGTCGAATCACCTAACAGAGACAGAGACATATGACCTTGACATGGTTACTGATATGATAATTGGTCCTGGCATATGACCTTGACCTTGACATTGTGCATTAGCTCTAAATTTCTCTCTTTCACGGTGAGACAAGGGACCGGTTTGCATCCACACTAGCTTGGAATATATTTTTGCTGTTGATGAGCTGAACAATGACAGACACACTTGATTGCACATTTTGTTCTTGGAAAATGAAGTATTGATTGCACATTTTGGCGTTGAGAACTTGGGATGGATGTTCAATAGTTTGTTAGTAGCTTGTCGGAAGTGATTCATCTAGGTGAAGATCTCTCTATTTTACTTGAAGCAGTAAGATCTATTAGATTTCACAATCCAGTGCAACAACTGTAAACTGAGCCTAAGGCCACCTAACAAAAATTTGGTTATCTTCATTTGCGCTAACCAGTTTTTTTGGCTACTGTTCTATAGTAGGAGTAGATTACAGTTTGTCTGAGCACAGCACGGTTGAGGAACAGAGATAGAAAAATGTTCGACTTTCTTTTGATTGGAGATCTTTTTTTCTTTCTGTTTTTAGACACAACGTAGATGCATGCTTTATCATTTTGGATTTTCTTAGCCTCCCATTTGATATGTTCTACAATTTCTTTTATTTTTAGGTGTTTTTTTTCTGTTTCTGGAGACGCTGTCATTTGCAAACAATACTAAAATGCATGAGCTGAGACAAATGTGTGTTTCATCTGTTAAGGGTTGAAGGCCAAATTCCACCCCCACCGCCGCTGATGCTGATGCTAAGCTACTGCCGCTGCATTTTTCTGCTAATTGTTGTCGCTTGTAGTAGTTGCGTTGGTGTTGCTGCCGCATACAGGCCGGCCCTTAGGTTAGTTAGCTATAGTTTAGGATAATTGGCTTAGGTGGTTAGGCTAATTAGTGGTTATTAGATTTAGTGTTAATGACATGTGGACCAATGTGCCGATCACTGCTTTATGGTCAATTTGCATATAAACATATCCACTCAGGCCCCAGAAGCATTACATGGCCATTGATGCAGTAGCACTAGCTTGCACTGTAGTAGCTTGACTTAATGATTTGGAGTACCATAGTGATGCTTGCTTAAAACTGAAGTAGCAGCAATTGGTAGCGATAGCTAGCTTGACTGGATTATGTGCTTAATTCACTGAATTTGGTTGGTGAAGATGAATTAGCAGCTCCCCCATGTAGCTAGAATTGGCATGATTTCTATGGAGAATGACCAATTAAGCTTCTTACCCCTAAAAAAA
>NW_021243729.1:0-499 GCF_002162155.2 Triticum dicoccoides | reverse complement strand
AAACCAGGTTGTCATGGAGGCCTTTTACCTTGACATCAGCCGTAAGCTCTAGGTGCTCCCGCCACCGCCATCACCCCAGCTCTTTGGTACCCCGGGTTATCAATCAGATTGGGCGAAAACATGTTTGAGCATATGCACCCGGGCCCTTCTTATCTAGTCACTCATTTTCTACATCGCGATTCGTGGAAGTACTTTTCTTTTGTTTCTCATATGGAACATGTTTTGAACTTCAAACTTTGCAGCACAACAAAGTTTTCTAACTAGTATGTGGCATAAAACTTTCATAATTTTCATCCAACAGAAATAGGCAAATGAAATTTGTTTGATTAAAAAAATCTCTTTTTTAGTATTTATGTTGGAGGAAAAAATCTGAAAGTTATATCCCACATTCTATGTACAAAGATTTGTTGTGGTGAAAACTTTGAAGTTCAATACATGTTTTATATGGAGTAGGGCGTTTTGGAGCTCGGCCTCCATGGAGGCCGGATTTTTTGAAAAA
>NW_021243728.1:0-3395 GCF_002162155.2 Triticum dicoccoides | reverse complement strand
CTAGCCCATGCCACTCCATTATTGAACTTATCTGAAACATACTAGGTAATAGTATTAGTCCAACAAGAGATATGTTGACATTAATTACCAAAATCACCCAGGGAGCACTTGTGCTTTCAATCTCCCCCTTTTTGGTAATTGATGACAACATACATAAAAGCTTTAGATAAAGATATAGAGAATACCAAGTAAAGCTTTGGAAAGACATGTAACATGCATAGGCTCCCCCTACATGTATGCAATCTTGTAAATATGGAATATAGGAGCATGTGAATGCATAAGCATGACAGAGTAAGAAATGTGTTACATGTATCTTGGCTATATGCATTGATGACCCACAAGTATAGGGGATCTATCGTAGTCCTTTCGATAAGTAAGAGTGTCGAACCCAACGAGGAGCAGAAGGAAATGACAAGCGATTTTTAGTAAGGTATTCTCTGCAAGCACTAAAATTGTAGGTAACAGATAGTTTTGTGATAAGATAATTTGTAATGGGTAACAAGCAATGAAAGTAAATAAAGTGCAGCAAGGTGGCCCAATCCTTTTTGTAACAAAGTACAAGCCTGGACAATTTCTTATAATGAGAAAAGCGCTCCCGAGGACACATGGGAATTATAGTCAAGCTAGTTTCATCACGCTCATATGATTCGCGTTTGGTACTTTGATAATTTGATATGTGGGTGGACCGGTGCTTGGGTACTGCCCTTCCTTGGACAATAATCCCACTTATGATTAACCCATATTGCAAGCATCTGCAACTACAAAAGAAGTATTAAGGTAAACCTAACCACAGCATGAAACTAGTGGATCCAAATCAGCCCCTTACGAAGCAACGCATAAACTAGGGTTTAAGCTTCTGTCACTCTAGCAACCCATCATCTACTTATTTCTTCCCAATGCCTTCCTCTAGGCCCAAATAATGGTGAAGTGTCATGTAGTCGACGTTCACATCACACCACTAGAGGAGAGACAACATACATCTCATCAAAATATCGAACGAATACCAAATTCACATGACTACTAATAGCAAGACTTCACCCATGTCCTCAGGAACAAACGTAACTACTAACAAAGCATATTCATGTTCATGATCAGAGGAGTATTAATATGCATTAAGGATCTGAACATATGATCTTCCTCCAAGTAAACCAATTAGCATCAACTACAAGGAGTAATCAACACTGCTAGCATCCCATAGGTACCAATTTGTGGTTTTGATACAAGATTGGATACAAGAGATGAACTAGGGTTTTGAAAGGAGATGGTGCTGGTGAAGATGTTGATGGAGATTGACCCCCTCCCGATGAGAGGATGTTGGTGATGACGATGGTGATGATTTCCCCCTCCCGGAGGGAAGTTTCCCCGGCAGAACAGCTCCGCCGGAGCCCTAGATTGGTTCCGCCAAGGTTCCGCCTCGTGGCGGCGGAGTTTCGTCCCGTAAGCTTGCTTATGATTTTCCAGGGTAAGAGACTTCATATAGCAGAAGATGGGCACCGGAGGGCCACCAGGGGCCCATGAGACAAGGGGCGCGCCCAGTAGGGGTGGGCGCGCCCCCACCCTCGTGGCCAAGGTGTGGGCCCCCTCTGGTACTTTCTTTGCTCAATAATTCTTATTAATTCCAAAAGTGACTTTTGTGGAGTTTCAGGACTTTTGGAGCTGTGCAGAATAGGTTTCCAATATTTGCTCCTTTTCTAGCCAGAATCCCAGCTGTCGGCATTCTCCCTCTTCATGATAAACCTTGTAAAATAAGAGAGAATAGCCATAAGTATTGTGACATAACATGTAATAACAACCCATAATGCAATAAATATTGATATAAAAGCATGATGCAAAATGGACGTATCATGCATCAGAGCAAATGATGTGAATATAGGAAATGTACCTCCATGCTCATGAGTCCTTCTTGCAAACAGTATGTACATCAGCAAGAAATCCTCATACACATGACTATGATGCATATACTTACCTTGTGGTCTTGAGTTGGCTTAGGAAGGAATGGACCTGTGTAAACAAGGTTAGATAACACAGATACACCTACTAGCCAGAGCAAACAAAAGAAACCACAAGAGTACCAAGACTGGGATGACATGTAGAGAGTGAGTACTGAGTACCCCATTGGATATAGACATGTCCCCAAAGGTAAAGATGTGCAATGAATTCAAGGATTTCCTTCCCTTAGATGTCTTGCTCCCCCTGAATCTAGCATGGGATACTGGGAGAAGATAGGGAATAGAAAATCAGAGCAAAGAAAAGAAACATAACTAATGCAAACAATCAAATATGAACATGTCTTTCCCCTCTTAAGGACATGTGACTTCTCTCCTCTTGAACACCAAACATCTGGGGTCTTTTGAAGTTATACTTCTATCTCCTTGTAGAAGAACTCTCTCCCCCTGAGTATTCTCTCCCCCCTATAGAAATGATTAAGCTTTGATGTGATCTCTCTCTTCCCCTTTGACATCAATTTCCAAGAAGGGTTCTTCTGGATTTTTGTTACAAATGGGTTCGGTCCTTGAGTCACAGAACAAAGCAACAAGTCGAATGTGATTCTGGTAGAGGACAAGAATCATTGAGTGGAGCTAGATCAAAAAGAATGCAGGAACAAGTGGCAAGCTGTCTTTCCCGCAGTGAAATTGGTGGGACCGAGTTGTGTGCTTCGGTTGCACCGAAAGAATTCGGTTGGATCGAAAACAACAGACCGGTGTGACCGAGTTCACCACAGAGAAAACACTTGTCACCTCAGCTCACTAGTCAAGTAAGATCTCACAAGGATTTGCAAGGAATTAACTGAAAGATTTGCAAAGAATTGGATGCAGGGAATGCAGAACAAAAAGACACAGAAAAGAAATCTAGATGAAGTTTTTTTTTGAAAGGGGAAACAAATATGCATGAGACAAATGCAAGAGCGCAGAAAAGAACACAAGAGAGCTTCATCTAGAATTGGTCGGAGACAATGTCACCTATGTTAGAGTATATTGACTTAGGAGTCAAGTGAGATCACTTGATCATAGGTCATACTCATCGTTTAAGCTCAAAATGGGGTTACCATTTTTCGTTTAAGCATTTTGATGTATTCACATCTTGTTGAGTTGCTTTGACTCATGACTTGGAGTAAAGCTTCTCTAAGATAAAAAAACAAACTACCTGCCTTGAGCGTTGCAAAAATCAGCGGTTCCACCCCGCTTTTCCTTATTATCATACACGCATACTCTTATTGGACCGTCTGCGATCTTGGGTACTCCCACTCCGCACCAATTCCTTTACCCAAATTTTAGTAGCCGTCGTACTTCAACCCCACTCCTCTAGCACCGGCCTTATAGTAAAATTGCAGTAGCCGAGGCATTTGAACCGCCGCCCTCCCTCGTCCACCACCATCTCCACCCACCATCACTAAA
>NW_021243727.1:0-856 GCF_002162155.2 Triticum dicoccoides | reverse complement strand
TTTTTGTCCGAGTAGACCGTCTATTAGGTTGGTTTGCATAAAATGATAAAAAACACAAAACACCAGACACCTTTAGTGCTACATACAAAACAACTTCACTGGACTATGTGTACCTGTGAATTTTGCTAACATTATCCCAACTTGCCTATCACTGCTACTCAGTTGTCTATTTTTTGATAGTTAGTTGCTTACGGTTGATGTTCGGTTGCCTATAAATACTATAAAAATTGTCTACCATTGATGCCTAGTTACCTGATATTGGTAATTAGTTGCTTATCATCAGTTATCTAACTTTGCAGAAATAGTTGCCTACAATATTGTGAAGTTGTTTATCATTATTTTTCTAAGTTTCCTACAAATACTCTGAAGTTGACTCGATTCACCACCAAGTTGCTTACCATAACTGGCAATAGCAGACACAAGAGTATCAACGGTAGATAACATTATAGTATTATAGCCAATTTGGAAACAACGACTTATGACCATGAACAATAGGAAACTTAGAAGTACCGGTGAGGAAGTTAGGAGAATTCCAGACAAAATTAACTAGGACATAAAATGTAGAGAAGTTGCCTATTTTTAGCACTAAAGTTGCGTCTAGTAGAAAGAAAGTTGGTTATGAAGGTGATGTGATGTTATATATGTCTGGCTCGAAGTTGTTCTCTATTACTAGTTCGTTGCTTATTGTTGGTAATTAGTTACTTTTAATGGAGTAAAGTTGCTTATGTTTAGCACTACAGTTGCCTGATCTGGCATTAAAGTTGCTTTTTGAAAAAAAATCACCGAAACATATCCATGTGGGGTTTAGTTTTGAAGAGCTCGTCGTAACATGGGTAGCCAATACTTGCGTGCTCAG
>NW_021243726.1:0-1415 GCF_002162155.2 Triticum dicoccoides | reverse complement strand
AGGATTGGTAGATAGTCAGGCTTCTCAGCCTTTTTCATTTATAGATGTCTGTACTCAGACATGATAGCTTCCGCATGTGCTTTGATTTGTATGCTCTGATTGTTGGGTCATGAGACCCATGTTTGTAATATCTCGCTCCTCGGAGCCTATTGAATAAATTACTTGAGTCGTAGAGTCATGTTGTGATGCCATGTTGTATTTGCACATATCGAGCATATTGTGTGTATGTTATTGAAATGCTTGGTATGTGTGGGATCTGGCCATCTAGTTGTTTATCCTTAGTAGCCTCTCTTACCGGGAAATGTCTCCTAGTGTTTCCACCGAGCCATGGTAGCTTGCTACTGCTCCGGAACACTTAGGCTGGCCGGCATGTGTCCTTCTTCGTTCCTGTGTCTGTCCCTTCGGGGAAATGTCACGCGATGAATACCGGAGTCCTGTTAGCCTGCTATAGCCCGGTTCACCGGAGTCCTGCTAGCCCAGTGCTACAGCCTGGATTCACTCGCTGATGACCGACACGTTCGATGCTGGGTCATGGATGCCTGTCCCTGTAAGTCTGTGCCACTTTGGGTTTACGACTAGCCATGTCAGCCCGGGCTCCTTATCATATGGATGCTAGCGACACTGTCGTATACGTGTGCCAAAAGGCGCAAACGGTCCCGGGCTAAGGTAAGGCGACACCCGTGGGAATACCGTGCGTGAGGCCGCAAAGTGATATGAGGTGTTACATGCTAGATCGATGTGGCATTGAGTCGGGGTCCTGACAGCGTTGGTATCAGAGCTTGACTGTCTGTAGGATTACCAAGCCAAACTGGTCGAAGTTGAGTCTAGAAATGCTTTAGTTATATAAGGGAATTGATTGTGGGATGGAACGTAAGGCTCTTTTTACTCCTTATACCTTATGCCTTCTGATCCGAGTCATCTTATCTTTCCTGCGGGGATTAAGAACTAGGCTATCTTTTCTTTCTATCAGGATCACGTGTTACTAATCAGTGGACTTATAAGATTGTTGGATTTAAGTCTCAGTTCAGTTCCTACTACTTCCGTATGTTAATTGTTGATCTCGAAACCTTGATATTGTGCTTCTGAGTGGTTATGCCACCATTTTTGTGAATGTCTCAAATCTTTTCTGAGCATTTACAGCCGTTATGCTGTCCGAGTCATTCCAGGTTTCTAAATAGTCTGATGCATTTGCAAAATCCTTTCCCTCTGGTTTCGATGTTCCTTTATGCCAGCTCAATCACACTAATTGTTGAGTTGAGGTATTCTATTGCCTTGACATTATGTTGGAGTTACTATTATGACCCTAGGTGTCTCAGGGGATCATCTAGTAGTCTAGCCATGATTTATGTTCCAGTGTGATGACTCTGGCCGTCATTATCGAAAGCATCCCGTGATGCCATTTAGTAGTAGGTATT
>NW_021243725.1:0-410 GCF_002162155.2 Triticum dicoccoides | reverse complement strand
TTTTTTAATAATATTTGGTCATATGTATTGGACAATAGTTCTGCATCTACTGTATTAGATCTATAGCGTTGTGAAATATATATATTTTTATATCATATTTACTTGCTATGGTAGATGTTAATATTTTTCTATGGTATAGCAATCCATGGTGCAACGCTGACGAGAGGCCAGCAGAGAACGCGGGAAACTGTACGAGCTCGCCGAGCAGCAGCAGCCCCCCGCCTAATTTTTTTTCCTATTCAATTATTTTCACCGAGTGTTACAGTCAGCAAGACCTTGCTCCTTTTTCGAGTGCACTCCGCAAAACACTTGTGCCACGTGGTGATGATGATGTCTACTCTGTTTGGTGTGCACCTTTATCTCGTTGTGGCAAATTTTAGCATGGCCCCTTTTACCTCCCCTTTGCATAT
>NW_021243724.1:0-1009 GCF_002162155.2 Triticum dicoccoides | reverse complement strand
AAAATTGGAGGCCTAAATGAGTCGGCAAGCGGATGGTGGACTCAGTCAGCCCCAATAAAGTCATCATCTTGGACTCACCCGTGATGGCTACATTGCACCCCTGAAGATCAGTCCAGAACAGCGGCAAACACCACATGACGCAACATAGAACCTCCAAGATATGCCTCCAAACACGATGCTCCTAACAGAGAAACGGCGTTGAGAACGGAGCCACGGGTCCGGATCGTAACCTATGCTTTCGCCCGAAGACAACAATCCAACTGAGAGAGAGCGAGATGCTGATACACCACAACGACGCCTCCAAGGAGGGGGGGGGGGGGAACACCCATGGGCGCCATCGACGCTAGCACCAACTAAATAAGGGTAAGACTTTACTTGTGTCGTCGCACAACTGCATCCATGTCCATCGGAATGGGGCAACACTGTCCATGTTTGTCCACTCCGTTGCCGCTGCAGCACCTCCTGAACATCATCCCACCGCACCAAGCACATCCAGGAGTCAAAGGCTTGGGCAGCCATGCCGCCATCACCTGCACCATGCAGAGTTGACCAGCTGAGCAGCCCAAACACCCGGCGATCGACATTGATCCCTAGTCACCATCTGTCTTTCCTTCTAGTCGGGGTTGCCATACTCCACACCTCCTATGAGCACATAATCATGCGCCGAGGAGAGAACACCAATCCAGCCCCCAAGGAGGCCCATGCCGTCACAGCCGCCACCATTGCCGGAAGATCAGGCGCCCTCTCACAAAGAAACCCTAGACCATGGCGTTGTCTGCTGATCGCCTTCACAATCACCTTTCTAGCGAAATGCTCGCTCGTGGTAGACCCTCTATGTTGGTTCACTCGGCATCCTTGTGGTGGCACTAGGAGTGTTTTTTCTTTTATTGTTCCTTCTATAACTAAATTTTTTATCAGGTTTGTTCTCATTTTGCATGCTTGTACACGTGGGGTACATATGCATCTTTGAGGCGGAGGTGGATTATTTTGTGCTTTTGTCATATATATA
>NW_021243723.1:0-899 GCF_002162155.2 Triticum dicoccoides | reverse complement strand
TGTTGCGGATAATCCAAGAATAAAGAAGCATTGATGCTAGTGTGGAGATGTTGAAACAGTCGGTGCAAGATGCTTCTGCAAGAACTAAGGGCTGGATGGCGAGGAGAAGAATTGCAGGATGATTTGCTAGATCATGATGCTTGTCTGATAATATTATGTACCCAATTTGGGTGAAACAATCTGATGCCCCACCTTCATGTGGTGCTTATGTTGCTGGGGCATTTCCTAATACTTTCCAGCTTCTGTATTATGGGCTAGGATAGATGAACTAGCCTTTTAGCTTGGCTGATGCTGGTGATGTGCTGGAGATGGCAGCTTTTACTTTGTCTACTTTCCTGTTTCAGTTTGTAAAGACCATGTTATGCTAGCGGTTTCTCTAAAAGAAATCGACGAGAGAAGGCTCATAGTTTCAGATTTTAAATACTAGTTAAATCGGTCCGAACAACCAGTTAGGTAGTTTTGAAAAAACTACTAATTAGGTACCTTTAGCATGACTTGTAGTACTATCGTAGAGCCACACAAGGAAAAAAACCAAAAGATTGATTTGGAAGTCTATTTCGTTATTTTTTAAGTTCGTTACATTTCAAGAATAAAAATAAAATAGTAGAGTGACTCCATACTTTTCAATGTTAATCTAAATGAGCAGATGGAACTAGTCTGGATATAGGATCTCATTTCAGTTGATATGCCAACTCGTAATAATACACTGTGGCATTAATAAATAAAAAACCACAGTAAGCTCAAACGAAAAGTACATCACATACATGGTATACTTGTGTGGTTATTATTTTCCTCCCCACCCCTAGGATCAAAATCCTGACTCCTTTGATGGCTAGAATTTACCTTTATTTTGTAGCAGCAACATACCGGTAGCATAAACTTCCTAAGAAGATTTTATC
>NW_021243722.1:0-610 GCF_002162155.2 Triticum dicoccoides | reverse complement strand
TGGGCTACGCAGTTGCTGTTGCACTAAGGTCATGCAGTTTAAGTTGAGTCCCAACACTGGCAGTTGCATGTCTCATGTTGGACATGCAGCTGGCCAACAACCCCCTACTAGCTCAATTAGAGTCGCGTTGGGGGCCATCAAGTTGTAGCCGGGTTTCAACACTTGCACTTGCATCGCCTAGTGATGGACATCAGCTGGTCGACAACCCCCTACTAGCCCAGTTGCAGTCTCGTTGGGGGCATGCGGTTGCAATTGGATTCCAACATGCAACTAGTCGACAACTCCCCTACTAGCCAAGTTGCAACCGTGTTGGGGTCCATGCAGTTGCATGTCTGGTGATGGACATGCAACTGGCTAACAGCCCCCTACTAACTCAGTTACAGTCGCGTTGGGGGGCATGCAGTTGTAGTCCAGTTCCAACACTTGCAGTTGCGTGTATAGTGATGAACATGGACGACCAAATATATTTTTCTTTCTTTCCAAATTTGTGTGTGTGTCATCCTTACACAGGGGCCATATTAAACTTCTCTATATCATTCCAATTTTATCGGATGTCCCCAAGGAGACAACAATATCCTTTTCAATTTGGCTAAAAAGATGATAAAAAAAA
>NW_021243721.1:0-909 GCF_002162155.2 Triticum dicoccoides | reverse complement strand
TCTGAAATTAAATTGAAAAGTGCATGTTTATTTGCCACCAAATCTGATATTGATGAGCTAGATTTCAGCAAATCTGTTTGCTATGCTTTTGTGTGCAAAGAGGCATTATTTTCATTCGAGGACGTGCCTTCCTCTTTGCCTCCTGCTGTCACTAACATTTTGCAGGAGTTCGCTGACGTTTTTCCACAAGACGTGCCACCGGGATTACCGCCTATTCGAGGGATTGAGCATCAGATTGACTTAATTCCCGGTGCTTCACTGCCAAACCGTGCACCATACCGTACCAATCCAGAGGAGACGAAGGAGATTATGCGTCAAGTACAAGAGCTTCTCAACAAAGGTTATATACGCGAATCCCTTAGTCCTTGTGCTGTTCCTATTATTCTAGTGCCGAAAAAGGATGGTACATCACGTATGTGTGTTGATTGTAGAGGCATCAATAATATTACTATTCGTTATCGTCATCCTATTCCTAGGCTAGATGATATGCTTGATGAATTGAGTGGCTCTACAATATTTTCCAAAGTTGATTTGCGTAGTGGCTACCATCAAATTCGTATGAAATTGGGAGATGAATGGAAAACAACATTTAAAACTAAGTTTGGATTATATGAGTGGTTAGTCATGCCTTTTGGGTTAACTAATGCACCTAGTACTTTCATGAGATTAATGAACGAAGTTTTACGTGCTTTCATTGGATGATTTGTGGTAGTTTACTTTGATGACATATTGATTTATAGCAGATCTTTGGAAGAACATTTGGAACATTTACGTGTTGTTTTTATTGCTCTACGTGATGCACGTTTGTTTGGTAACCTTGGGAAGTGCACCTTTTGCACCGACCGAGTATCTTTTCTTGGCTATGTTGTTACTCCACAGGGAATTGAAGTTGATAAAGCCAAGATTGAA
>NW_021243720.1:0-3138 GCF_002162155.2 Triticum dicoccoides | reverse complement strand
TCCAAAGAATCCGTCAAATTTCTTACAACCACCTACCGTTTCCCTACCATGTTTGTACAAACCAGACAGGTATACACAACTGTACTTGTGAGAGGCCAAAACGAACACATCCTTTGTGTCAAGCAAGGACATAAACCTTATTGTGCCCGAATAGTTAGTACTAATCTACTCGATCGAAGGGCAGGTTGCCCAGCTATCCAGGGTTAGTCCCAAAACGTTGACCAAGTGCAACACTATTTCAGAGACAGAAATATATGTAGTAGACCTGCGGTGGTATAACTTACCTGCGTGAGGACCTTTTGCTTTTGGGCAGATTCTTGGATGTCTCGGTTTTGCTTGTGGCCACCAGATGGTTGGAGACCTCGGTTTTTTTGCTTGTGGCCACCAGATGGTTGGAGAGGTCACTTTGCAAGTACATGAATCTAAAACCCATGGTTCTTTTACTGGTGAGACCAGCCACTCCTTTCAGAGTCTTGCTTCTCATGTCAACAGCAAGCATCCACAAGTCGTCCTCCCTGTGGTCAACCTTAGTCATGATGTAAACAACACCATCATCATGCAAGCTGAGGGCAGGATGCCCTGCGTGGAGTCTGCTTAAGGTTGGCTTCTTCGTTGTGGCCTTGACATGATGAGGAAGCAACTGGGAGTGACTCTTGTCCACAATGATGTCTGAGGCTTTGAGGCTGAGGTCGATTTGCCACTTCTTTTGGGGCTCCAGCCATGTCAGTATGGCAGCACCCCAGTCCTGGGAGATGTAGGTGGCTCGATTCTGTGAGCCAGGCAAGGGATTCGCCCACACCTCTGAGTATTTGATGCAGCCATCACTGCCGACAGAGACGTCCCGGTCACATGCCAAAGATCCTGGGATCATCTTGTCCGGCGCCGAAAGCACGGGCAAACGGATGAAGCGGAGGACTTGGTCATCATCGGCGAGCAGATCACAGATGAGGATGCCATTCCAGAGGTCGACCCATCCGATTGAACCGCGATCGCCACCGAGGGCGATCACCTTGGTTGGAGTACGGTAGTCGCAGTCCTCTGGCGACTCAGCATGCATCGACTTAGTGCTCCATGTGCCTGACCGGGAGTCAAACAGGTCGAGGGCGTACTGCCCACGGGAGTAAATCGAACGGAGATTGGCGACCAAGAACCTGCCGTCGTCGGGGCAGCGGCAGCGCAGGAGGGCAAATGAATAGTCGGCGAACAAGCGGGTGTGGTGGGCGGGGAGCACCTCAAGCTTGCTGATGCCGGCACGGACACGGTAGATCATGTAGTTGATGTGCTTCCGATTACTGTTCGAAGGGCCGACCATGACGCGGAAGAGGGCGAGGTCGCCGTCGGTGCGGAGAAGGCGTGGCAGAAGGTCGAGCGAGGTGGCCGGTCCGTCTTGGAGGAGGCCGGGTAGGTGGACGGTGAAGTATGAGATGAGCGGCGGATGCGCGGGCCAGAAGGTGAGGTAGATGGCGAGGCCGTTGCTGGTGAAGCCCTCGGCGGTGAAGGCGTTGGTGCGGTCGTCGGCGTAGACCAGGGTGTCGAGGACGACCGACTTTGGGGGAGGATCGCCGCAGTCGTGGGGGGTGTGCGGAGGGAGCCAGGACACGGGGCGGGGGATCGGTGTCTCATCCTCTTGGTCGTCATCGACTGCAGGAAGATCGGCCATGGAGGATCCCTCGGTCGGGGCCATGGTGGAGGAGATGAGGCGGGAGGAGAGAGGGAAGGGGGCGGAATCAGGGAAGGTGAACCCTAACAAATCTATCTATCTGTGCCGACCCTTTAGGCCTTCTTTGGATTGGAGGATTTTTATAGGGATTTTCACGGGATATCAATCCTCGGGATTGTTTCCTATGAAACGCATTTGGATCACAGGATTGAGTCATTAAAATTCCTTAGGATTGGGACTCCAAGGTGCTGATTCCAGAGGAATTTACACATGAGGTCCGATCTCTGGAAAAATTCCATAGGATTGGCTATGGCATGGCAATCAAATCCTCCATTTTTCCTATTCCTCTGTTTTGCAAATCCTATGATCCAAAGAAGCCGTTATTATTTCCCCAACCGATCGCGTGCGAGCGCCGGCAACCTCCCCTCCTCTTCTCTTTGTTGGACCGGGCTTCTACCGCCTTGTGGACGGGCTCTCATGGCTGGGCTTCCTTAGGGCCAGCAAATTCTTACGATCGTATCTGTGGTTGAGTTGGTTAGGTGGACAGTGGTATTCCCAACCCATCAGGGTTCAAATCCTGGTGCTCGCATTATTTCTGAATTTATTTTAGGATTTCCGGCGATACGCTTTCAGTGGGAGGAGACGTTCCCGTTGACGACGAGGCACCTACAGTGATTTCGAAAATCTCAAGATGATATTCCGGCTCAGTCTCTTGGAGATGCTCATAAAGGTAGGGGGTGAGTGTATGCGCGTATATATGAGCGCTTGTGTCTGTACTGATGCTCAAAAAAAAATCTATATCTATATGTTTGCCTAAAAAAAATCTATATCTATATGTCTCAAAAATAAATCTATATCTATATCTACTACCCTTCCGTCCCATAATTTATATAACATACACATTATAAATGAGCACTTTTCCTGCCCTCTCAGGCCATTGGCGTTCGTGGTCGTTGGATTGTCACTTTTGGGCGTTTTCGGCCATCTGATTGTCTCTAAATCGCATCCCGAGTCGCTTCGGTTGTTTCCGGCCATCCGGCCATCTGATAAAGGACTTTTAAAATGTCATTTCACAAACTATGTCTGAGTGATATCACGATGAGATAAAGGAGGCGTTCGTGCCCATTGGATTGTCACTTTTAGGTGTTTCCGGCCATCCGATTGTCTATAAGTCGCATCCCAAGTCGCTTCGGTTGTTTCCGGCCATCCGGCCATCTGATAAAGGACTTTTAAAATTTCATTTCACAAACTATGTCTGAGTGATATCATAATAAGATAAGGGACTTTTAAAAATTCAATTCAAAATATAAAAATGTGATGGTCTCATCACGACTTGATTTTCTAAGGGGTCACAATGAAATATTTTTTGGCTGACCAAATTGCATCGATGGACCCTGCCTAAGCTAGACTGATGAATGATGTGTCTCTCCTTGACCTCACGTAAGGGGCGTGTACCACAAACTATGGTATCAAAATAA
>NW_021243719.1:0-1163 GCF_002162155.2 Triticum dicoccoides | reverse complement strand
GAAGAAATCTTTGCTATTTAGTGTCCGACACTGACGGCCACATGTATCTCACACCCACGATACTTGCTATTTAGGGTTTCCTCTACCGCTCGGTGACCCTCGACGATCCTCGTTCCTGATAAAAGAAAGAGGAAGAAGAAGAAAAAAGAGGAGAAGAAAGAATAGAGGAGTAAGAACTCCTCTATTCTTTCTTCTCCTCTTTTTTTCTTCTTCTTCCTCTTCTTTTTTTATCCTTGAAGCGTTGTCGAGGCCACCCCAAACCCTAGAGAAGCAGCGTCGAGGCCACCCCAAACCCTAGAGAAGCAACGTCAATATTTGTTGTCAATATTTGAATAATATATCCATCTGTCATGTTTGAATAATAATTTCCATGTTGTCAATATTTGTAGAAACTATGGACACCGCCTGAGACGAAGTACAAGAAGAGTTGTTGGGGGACATAATTGCACGAGGAAGTGATGCCATCTGCTCATTGTTTCTCAACGACACCGATGGTCTGGAAGCAGCGAGCTATGATTATGATGGCTCCGGTGACCTAATGCCAGTGCAAGAAGGAGACCGTGATGACGTCTCCGGTGACCGGACTGAGTCCGGCCAGGTATATATATTAGTTAAGCTTCTGCTGACTAGCTAATCGATGCATTCATTGTTTTGGTATGTACACATATTAATTAAGTCTTTGTTCTTCTTTCTAGCCCTCTGGATCGAGCACAACTTCGGTAAAGAGACGAGGCCCGAAGAAAAAGTTGAGCTCGGATGAAAAGTTTGAGATCATAGCAATCGTGCCCGACGGCCAACCGATTGAACCCCTCCGGACAAAGAGCGCATTTGTTGCTCAGTGCGGGGTTATGGTTAGGGACAAGATCCCGATCAGTATCCAGCAATGGTTAAAGCTGGCTATAGAAGACCCTGAGGTGTCTTATGTCAATGATATGCAGAAAAATGATCTTTGGACTGAGCTGAAGTCAAATTTCACCCTACCGCCAGAGGATGATCCAGAGAAGCCAGTTAAAGAGCAATTAATCAAGTCTTTTGCTCTTAAGAGGATGGCAGAACTATTCAGGAGGTGGAAGAAAGAACTGAATAAGTTTGTGGAAAATAAAAATACACCAGAATTCAAGGGCAGATATGAGAAGATCAGAGATCACTGGCCCGCATTTGTG
>NW_021243718.1:0-852 GCF_002162155.2 Triticum dicoccoides | reverse complement strand
AGAGGGTGGGGGCGCCCCCACAATGATTCCGCCGGCAGATTTGGCCGGAAATCGCCGACGGCGGACGGGCAGAACCAATGGAGGGCGGCGACGGAAGGAGGTGGGGGAAAGTGCGCTGGCTAAAATGTCCCTCCCGCCAACCGTTTTCCTGGGATACGGGTGTCGGTGTCAAAACCGACAGATCTCGGGTAGGGGGCCCAAGCTGTGTGTCTAAGGATCAATGGTAATGATGAATGAAGGGACACAATGTTTACCCAGGTTCGGGCCCTCTTAAAGGAGGTGAAACCCTACGTCCTGCTTGATTGTATTCAATGAGTATAGAGCTTACAAGAGTTGATCTACCTCGAGATCGTAATCGCTAAACCCTAGCTTGTCTAGCCTATGATTCTGATGATGATGATAGCCTCTACGGACTAAACCCTCCGGTTTATATACACACCGGAGGGGCCTAGGGTTTGTACAAAGTCGATTCACAAGGGAAGTAAACAATACATCCAGACTCTAATCTTGCCATCCACGCACATAGGAATCCTACCCAAACATGGAGGATGGCCTTCTGCTTCATCACGGTCCATTCAGGTCGGCCCTCATCTTGGGCCAGACACCTAAGGACCCCCGAAACCAGGACTTCCTCAGTAGCCCCCGAACTTGCCTTCAACGATGATGTAGTATGCAGATTTATGTCTTCGGCTTTGCAAGGCAGGTTCTTCACCATACTCCGGATCGATGATAGTCCGGTATCAGTTTCTGCGTCTAGTATTTATGATTCCTTCCCATCGTCGCCTCGATTTTCCTGCGTTGAATGAATGCGAATGGTCTGTAACTTTTTTACAATTTAACCCTTTACCAGGC
>NW_021243717.1:0-394 GCF_002162155.2 Triticum dicoccoides | reverse complement strand
GTGAAGCGGCCAACCATGGAGGCGAGACCGCAAGATCCTTGACCAAAACACACCGAAAGCACAGTTAAAAGCACATACAACACATGATTCCAGCCAGCTGCCCGATCGACTATCATTCATCCAAGGTTACGATGCCCAAGGAAAGATCCGGGAGCACACACACGCTTCGACCAACTGGCTAGACCCAAACCATCTAGGCAAGACCACAAAGGTCAATGATCAAATGTTCAGAACCTGCCAAAAAATTGGAGAAATCGCATGGCGTCAAAGGAGTACACGCCGACACAATCGGCAAAGCAAGCGGAAAAAAGCAGAAACCAGATCCGATCCTCGGCGAAACGTCCAAATCCCTGCCCAAAAACCAAAACAACACGGTGCAGCAACCAAATCGAGA
>NW_021243716.1:0-3266 GCF_002162155.2 Triticum dicoccoides | reverse complement strand
GCCCCAGCATATTCACCCATGTTTTATATTTCTCTCGCGATATATACAGTGACTATCATTGTATTTGATGCGAAAGCACGATACGTACATTGGACTTCAGAATCCACTCATTACGGTCACCATTTATGTTTTGTGGTTATTATAAAGTCACGGGCTCACCGTACAGCTCTATGTTTGCTCAAGACATGACTAGTTGACCAGTTAAACGCTCCACGTGGCACCTCTAGTGTTGCATCACATTATATCACTACCATTGGGCCCACCTGTTGGCGTGTATCTACTCTACACTCTTATAGAAACAGAGTTGGCAATGATGGTGTGCCTGCCATCCTGCAATATAGGCCGTCCAATTTATATCTGACGGATAGGAAGGAGACTATGGCAATTTTGCAAAAATGTACCCACACACCTCTCCACATTTGCAAATAAGTCCTTCCCCCGTTCATCCTTTTCTCTCACAAGATAAACTAGTCATACAAATGCATCTTGATGTTACGTGCAACGCACGGGCATCTTGCTAGTAAGAATGTAAACAAACGACAAAAAAATATTGGACGGTGGTTCGAAGTCATGACCGCGGGCACAGCGGACAAGGTGGCCTTGTATTGGTATGCTCAGTCATCTGTTTTAACACACAGGAGCTGGTGTGGTGATTATACACACACACACATGCACACAAACTACATGCATGCAACACTCACACGAACACAAGCAGCCACACACGCACGCAACACTCACACATACACACGCAGCCACGCACGCACACAATACTCACATGCACACACGCACGCATGCATGCACACACCACACGACCAACACACACTCTCACGCTCAAGTGCTCAACCTACACGTGCATGCGCACACATCAGTCCCTGACGGACACATACACAACCAGGTGGTTCCCGCTTATGGGTTGGAGTCTTGTCGCGCCTGCGTAAATTTCTGTTTATCTGACATTTTTCCTATGCGAACTAACAGGTGGGACCCACAAGGAACGTGGTTTAGTCAACATGGTGCCACACAGAATATTTGGCTGGTCAACAGAGTGCAATCCGATGCTGAATGGTGAGCAAGTGACCAAATAATCACTGCAAAACGTATATAGTGACCGTAATGAGCGTATTCTGAAGTCCGGTGACCGTATTACGCTTTTCTCTCTATAGGCCCTCCAAAACTACATCTCTACACGCTCTCGCATGTTACCTCTAACAACTATGCAATACAGCACTACTACTACACTCTAACACAATAAATCATATGTGTTTTTAGTTTTACTAGATATCATATTGTTACTTAATTATTCAGTTTGCATACATTAAAATTGCCTTTGAAATGTATGGCCAGTATCATCTACCGTGCAGGAAAAATCCCGCCCTTTCCCGCTTAATCGGGTTTGTATCGATGGATCGTGCGAAACAGCAAAACTATAGTACTACAGTACAAGTATCAGTTCACGGGGCCGCCGTGCCATGTACTCCTCTGTCGTAAGAGTGCAGCACTCGTTTTTATAAATGTTCTAGTCCCTTTCGCCGACATGTGGGACATCAAGCTACCAAGTCCACGTGCCATACCAAAATACAGTGCAGAGCAGCAGTGGTGAAGCACCCCAGTCATGGCGCTGGCGTAGTAATGAGCAATGAGGCATCAAATCACAAAGATCCACCTTTCCCGCGGTTAAGTTGGAGGGACGAAGTAATAATGCTAAAAAAGAAGTTGGAGGGATGAAGCAACCATCATTTCACTCGTTGCTGAATCCGCTTCTCCCTCATCTTCTTCAAGTTAACCACGTGTTGCTTCTCCCGTTGTTCTGCCTCATGTGGGACGCGGATCGGCTTGGTAAAGCACTGACATGTGGGACCGCATGTTAGCAAACCGCCATGCCAATGTCCTCTAAAAATAAGAAACCTCCCCCGCCATCCGCGCGGCAAAATCACCTCCTTTTTACTAATCTTGATTCTATAATTTTTTAGATCAATATAATTGAGATTTGTATAGATATCACACAGGAGCAAAACCAAGTGATACAGTTAAGGGCATCCACAATGTGTAGCCAAATGTGAAAATAGCTTTTGGCATCGATGGGAACCATTGTGGACGGTGCTGCCAAAGCCAAAAAGATGGAACCGAAGCTCCCTGATTGATTGATTGAAGGAATAGAAAAATGCAATGTCTCTTCTCTTTCTCCCGTCCTGGACGCATGTACAGTATAGAGCACAGAGTCTACTCCCATGTTACTTCTATCACAAATCACAAAGCAGTGAGGCGTCAAATCACAAAGCACGGATGACGCAACCATCATTTCACTCTTCGCTGACTCCGCTTCTCCATCGTCTTCTTTGAGAAACCACCTCACTGCACTAAGCTAGACGGACGACGCTATTGTGTACTAGTACTAGTACATTTATGCGTCCTTTGGTTCAACGGACTTCTTGGATGCAAATAAAGCGGTTGTCTCGGCTTGCAGGCGGCACTTGTGAACGACTTACCGTGGTCTCCCTCAATGGTGTTCTCCGTCGAACGCATGTCGCGAAACCACAACGTCTGAGATATCGTCGATGTCACCACAATGGGGAAGGAAGTCAAATAGTTACTACCTCCATTTTTTGTACACAAGGTCGATATATCAAAATTACAATTTGCAGAAGGCCACTAACACTAATCGAGGCAAAATTGATGGGGTTTGCCTCGTACTTGCAACCAAGGACATTAATATACCCTTGCATGCATGTGGAAGTGAGAAGGTTGGTTTGCATGGCACTGCATTAATCAAGCGATGAGGAGTGAGATGGTTAGCTCATTGGGCTTTGGAGAAAAAATACGCATTAATTGACACATCAAACGAGGATTTGTATCGATTAATCCTGCGAAGGAAGACCCTGACTTTCTTTTTTAACACTAGTACTCCTGCATACGTACTTGTATCCTGTTTGGGTCTAGGCCTTGCATTGCCATACTTCGCCACACATTTTTGCCAAGCTTGCCTAAAGTTTTAAAAATGAAAAGGAGGTACACTTGCGCACGACTCTCGCGGTTGCACCACACCCTTACACATTCACTCCTGCACACCGCGGTCGCACTGCACCCTCACACAGTCGCTCCTCCATGCAGCGGTCGCACCGCACCCTCACACAATCACTCCTACATGCCGCAAACCCAACCAAGGGAACGCATCCTCACTGACACATGCTACCGCATGTGATCAAACCAAACTCAGCCATCCTAATGCTGACACATAATTTTCGTTCATACAGTATGTTTATCCAACC
>NW_021243715.1:0-1300 GCF_002162155.2 Triticum dicoccoides | reverse complement strand
TATGCCTTGTCTACAGATAAGTGGAAGACGGGTTTGGAGCCACTGACATTGTCTTCCTTGGATTCGTTCATGCAATAAGGAGGGGACCCGACCTTCTTCATGTGTCGATCAACAAGTAAGGACTAGCCTTCGGCTGTTACTATTGATTCATGTGCATGCGCAATAAAGAAAGAAAATACAATACTAGATTTGGACATAGGACGTGAACCAACAAGTTTCCACTTTCCTAACGTGGGTGCGGGGGTGATCGAGGAGAATTACCGTGGCCCGGTGGGTGTCGTGCTTTCAACCACTTGGAGGTGGACTTCACCGTGAAGCCCGGTGACTACTGCACACAGATGATCATCCAGGTGATCGCGCCATAGGAGATCGCCGAGGTGGAGGTCCTCGACACCATCGTCCGGGGGAAGGTCCACCGGCTTCTGAACTCCAAGCCTTGGTAGATACATCTAGAGAAGTGGTTTTTTTAGGTTGGTGGTGGAATGCTAGGGAAGGTACCCACCTTTTAGATGATGGTTGTGTTCGTCTGATGTTAAATGGGATGTCGTGATTTCTTTCAGTTGAGATGTTGTTCCTTTACACGAGTTTATTTTGCACCGGGCATGTCTATTTCTATCGAGGAATAATGCATCTAAATTTTATTTTTTAATTCCTAATTAGCTAGTAGTAGCGTGGGAGGAAAAGTGCACGCTACTACTACTTAGGATAGTAGTAGCGCTGGTTGAGCTAGTAGTAGCGTGGGAGGAAAAGTGCATGCTACTACTACTTAGGATAGTAGTAGCGTTGGTTGAGATAGTAGTAGCGTGGTTCCATCCACGCTACTACTAACAGACGTAGTAGTAGCATGGGTTGCATCCGCGCTACTGCTATCTACTTAGCTGTAGCGCGGGTACCCGCGCTGCTAGTAGCCAGTTTACCCGCGCTCTAGTAGCCTTTTCTGTAGTAGTAGTAGTGTTTGGGGCGTTGGTGTTTACCATGGTGTTTGTAGGCCTCATTTTTACGTCCGGTTTGTTGTTTTGGATGTGAGAATTAACGGTATGTTAGAGTTTTTGGAGATTAATTTCATCTGTAATTTCTGATTACAAGTATTGGTGTTCTTGGTCGTTTTCCACGCCCGCCATGCAAATGTGTTCTTCTTTTTCTGTTGTTTTACTTTCGAATTGGCGTTGTAGGGAGAGATATGAGGATTGTATGAAAATATTTGCGTTGTCAATTTTGCTTCTTTGAGTTGTTTCTACCCCGGATTCCCATTTTATTTGGTCGTTGGGGGAGGTGGTGTATGGCAGCTGACTGCAGCCTA
>NW_021243714.1:0-736 GCF_002162155.2 Triticum dicoccoides | reverse complement strand
TGGTGGGAAGGTGCCATGCCCAATGTGCATGCAGGCTCTGTGAATGATTTGGCTGAGTAAGGGTGGCAAGTATGTAGCCTTTGACCTGCATCGACAGTTCCTCCCTCGAGACCATCCAGACAGGGAAGACAAGAAGAACTTTATGAAAGGCCAGGTTGTTCATGAAGTAACCGAGATTCCAACATTTTCGGGGGCAGATGTTCTTACTCAGCTAAAAGCTCTCCAGCCTAAAGTCAAAGGCAAAGGCAAAGCCAAAGCCAAAGACTTCGAGGGATATGGTGAGACGCACAACTGGACTCACATAACTCCCTTCTCGCAGCTTCCCTATTTCAAGGACCTCAAACTTCCTTACAATATCGATGTGATGCACACCGAAAAGAATGTGGCAGAGTCCCTTTTCCACACGATCCTCAACATTCCTGATAAGACGAAGGATAGCGTTAAAGCTAGAGCCGATCAACAAAGAATTTGTGATAGACCACGTCTAAACATGAAGCCTCCCACTGGCGGTCGAAAAAACTGGTTCAAGCCAGATGCTGACTTTGTCCTTAAACCGCCAGAAAAAAAGGAAGTACTTATCTGGCTGAAACACATTTTGAAGTTCACCGATGGTTATGCATCGAATATAAGTAAGGGGGTTAATCTTTCAACGGGCAAAGTGACCGGCCTGAAGAGTCATGACTACCATGTATGGATTGAGCAGATAATGCCAGTGATGGTTCGAGGCTATGTCCCC
>NW_021243713.1:0-797 GCF_002162155.2 Triticum dicoccoides | reverse complement strand
GATAAGTCTAGAACTTTTTGAGTTAGAATTGATCCATTCACATAACTGTTCTTTATATCACGTTCACGAGAAGCCCCACCGGAACAGAGAGGCCCTGCCGCTGCCACCACCGCACAGGCTTTGCCCGGCGGCGGCCTCCGGCGGCGGCGAGGATGCGGAGCAGGAAACTGGGGCCGGAGCTGGTGGACATAGGATCGCCGCCCGTGTCTCTTGTGGTTAGGCGATGCGGGGGTCTCGCTTCTTTTAAGGAAGCATTACCTGATTACCAAGCAAAGCACGCACAAGAATTGTTCCACTAGCTTCAGCGTCTAAAACTGCGTTGAGATAACTGACAATATTCAACAAGTTCAGGTTTATTTAACAGTGTAAGTTAGGAAGAGAGAGATTGCATGCATCGATAATTCATTTATCGTGTGCATGATGCACATATATAGATACAGGGTGGACCGGCCTCTACTTGTCTCCCAAGATGTACAAATATACAGAGGGGAGAGAGGAGATACACCGGTATAAACACAAGACCCTACTCCTATACATGTGCAATGGACAACGTATGTTCAACACCCCCCGCAGTTGAAGCGTCGCCGGAAACGCAGAGACTGTATCGAAACTCCTCAAAGACTGTGGTCGGTAGTCCCTTTGTCATAAAATCGGTGAACTGCTGAGCGGTAGGCACATGTAGCACACGGATCCTCCCGAGCTCCACCTGTTCGCGAACAAAGTGTATGTCAACCTCAATATATATGCTTCGTGCGGCGATGATGAAGAAGGGTTGGCGGAGAGGTAAACGGCAGAGA
>NW_021243712.1:0-1746 GCF_002162155.2 Triticum dicoccoides | reverse complement strand
ATACATATTGAAAGTGGGAGCAATTAGCTAGAGTAGCTCCGTGCAGAGCATTGCAGACATAGAATATTTGCAAAATACATGCGGCTCTGAATGTGACAGAACTGTTAACTAAGCTTCTCTCACGAGCAAAACATGATCATACCTTTGTACTCTTTGGGTGTTAATCACATAGCAATGTGAGCTAGATTATTGACTCTAGTAAACCCTTTGGGTGTTGGTCACATGAAGATGTGAACTATGGGTGTTAATCATATACAGATATGAATATTGGCGATGTGAACTAGATTATTGACTCTAGTGCAAGTGGGAGACTGAAGGAAATATGCCCTAGAGGCAATAATAAAGTTATTATTTATTTCCTTATTTCATGATAAATGTTTATTATTCATGCTAGAATTGTATTAACCGGAAACATGATACATGTGTGAATACATAGACAAACATAACGTCACTAGTATGCCTCTACTTGATTAGCTCATTAATCAAAGATGGTTATGTTTCCTAACCATAGACATGTGTTGTCATTTGATTAACGGGATCACATCATTAGGAGAATGATGTGATTGACATGACCCATTCCGTTAGCCTAGCACTTGATCGTTTAGTATGTTGCTATTGCTTTCTTCATGACTTATACATGTTCCTGTAACTATGAGATTATGCAACTCCCGTTTACCGGAGGAACACTTTGGGTGCTACCAAACGTCACAACGTAACAGGGTGATTATAAAGTAGTACTACAGGTGTCTCCAAAGGTACATGTTGGGTTGGCGTATTTCGAGATTAGGTTTTGTCACTCCAATTGTCGGAGAGGCATCTCTGGGCCCTCTTGGTAATGCACATCACTATAAGCCTTGCAAGCAATGTAGCTAATGAGTTAGTTACGGAATGATGCATTACGTAATGAGTAAAGAGACTTGCCGGTAACGAGATTGAACTAGGTATTGGATACCGACGATCGAATCTCGGGCAAGTAACATACTGATGACAAAGGGAACAACGTATGTTGTTGTGCGGTTTGACCGATAAAGATCTTCGTAGAATATGTAGGAGCCAATATGAGCATCCAGGTTCCGCTATTGGTTATTGACCGAGAATAGTTCTAGGTCATGTCTACATAGTTTTCGAACCCGTAGGGTCCGCATGCTTAAGGTTCCTATGACGGTTATATTATGAGTTTATGAGTTTTTATGTACCGAAGGAGTTCGGAGTCCCGGATGACATCGGGGACATGACGAGGAGTCTCGAAATGGTCGAGACGTAAAGATCGATATATTGGACGACTATATTCGGACATCGGAAGGGTTCCGAGTGATTCGGGTATTTTCGGGGGTACCGGGGAGTTACGGGAATACGAGGAAGAAGCAATGGGCCTCATGGGCCAAATGGTGGAAGAGAGGAGGCAGGGCGCGCGGCCCCCTAGCCCAAACCGAATTGGACTAGGGGGCCGGCCCCCCTTTCCTACTCTTCCTCTCTCTCCTTCCTTCTCCTTCTCCTTCCCTTCCTTCCCCTCTCCTAGTTGGACTAGGAAAGGAGGGAGTCCTACTCCCGGTGGGAGTAGGACTCCTCCCTGGCGCGCCCTCCCTTGGCCGGCCGCCCCTCCCCCTTGCTCCTTTATATACGGGGGCAAGGGGCACCCCATGACACACAAATTGATCTACGGATCGTTCCTTAGCCGTGTGCGGTGCCCCCCTCACCATATTCCACCTTGGTCATATCGTCGCGGAGTTTAGGCGAAGCCCTGCA
>NW_021243711.1:0-932 GCF_002162155.2 Triticum dicoccoides | reverse complement strand
TAGCCCGGTGTATGTAGCTCCCGCTTGCGCAGGGTTCGGGGAAAGGGTCCTTCCGAGACATTCAATGTTCAACATAAATTTAAACTTGTGCACCGTCGTCTCTGCACCTTTTGTTTATTCATGTACTAATTAGTTTGCATATGTTCTACTCTGCAGTGTGAACACTAAGACCGGGAAAAGATGCTCCACCTGATAATTTGATGTGTTCCACTATATTTTGTCAGACTAGAACAGATGGAGCGAGAACTTGGATGTATGGGCATCTGACTAGTATAAGTCCAAACGAGCACGTTACTACTTACTAGCAACAAAAAGCACTTGCATGAATTTGCGTTTACTAGCTACCTTTCGAATAAAGCCGTGGAGGAGAAGTTGAAGATGACATGAATTTCAGTGTCCTCCTTATTCTGATGAAAGGGACCTGAGCATAAATAGGTAGGACTAGCAAAAGGGCCCCGTGCGTTGCAACGGGAGAAAAAAATTCATAATTTCAAATGGTCATGATCACATTTCGTTGCATCACCGAGATACAATATCTCTCTCAATTTCTCGAAATCATGAACATTTTGAAATTATGAACAATTTGTTAAACTCATGCACATATTTGAAATCGCAAACAACATACTATTACAAATTTCTGAACATTTTCTACAATCAAGAACATTTTTTCAATTTATGAATATTTTTTGCTATTTACAAACATTTTTTAGAAATTGTGAACATTTTTAAGCAATTTTCCTGAACTGGCAAACATTCTATAATCGATGAAAATATTTAGAAATTGGGTGGAATAGTTATTGAATTTGACGAACTTTTTTTGATTTAGCGAACATTTTTGGAAATGCCCGTGCCTTGCAACGGAAAAAAACTATCAAGTTATACATGTGTGGTAGATATAAAAAAGTATGAATCAAATTCACAAAGTATATACA
>NW_021243710.1:0-808 GCF_002162155.2 Triticum dicoccoides | reverse complement strand
AAAGTCAAGGAGTAACAGTGGAGACAATAGATTTCATCAAAAATAAACAATGAATACTCGTTGCTCGTCCTCTATATCGGAAAGAATACTTCCATTCGCTGACATGTCGGACGTCGACCATCCTGGTCCACCTGCCATGTACAAAATTATCCTGGTCTACCCCGGTCGTATCGCAGGCCCAACCTTTCCCACCGTAAGTTGTTCGCACGAAGGAACCATCATGACTTCGTTGAATTCCGCTTCTTCAAGAAAACTTACTGTACCCGCAATACTGCTACCACACGCGAAGACTGGACGGCACTGTACCACGTCATATCACTGAAACCCACTAGGCCAAACTAGCCCGCCTAGGTCATCTATTTTGGAACGGAGGGAGTACATCTCTGCACTACTATGATTTTGTGTTGCATGTTCTCTGTACTTTTGCTACGATTTTCCTACCCTATGAACCAAATGAGGCCTGAATGTATGTCGACTATTGTCTGATCGATCACTAAGCCTACAATTTTAGGAGCTAGGGCTATTGGTCGATCGACGAGGGATAAGTATAAGCGTACCACGAGCTCAGCAGCCCCAACATTTCTCTTTGGTGAGTGTTTTGCAAGTACTATAGCTCAAACAGTAGCTAGCCTACTAACACCAAGAATCATCAAACAAGCCCTGCTGATATGATAAACAGTTCAAAGTTACATCTAAGCATGCCATATATTACATCAAAAGCTGGTGAGGATACATCTGTTTCCATAACTCGGAGAGGGTTCGCATGATTCATCGCATGATTCACTATCAAACAAAAGTAGCAAGATCC
>NW_021243709.1:0-1359 GCF_002162155.2 Triticum dicoccoides | reverse complement strand
AGAATAAACTTTACCAGGTTGGTTATTCCTATGAGTTATGATCTATTATTAACATTTGATGCCTTAGAAAATATTGTAATGGAGTCAATATTTTTTGCTATCTTGGCCTTTGTGTTCATCGCGAGTTGTTAGATTTGTCAATAGAGTTTATCGTGGGCATTCATTTTGAACAATATCATCAAATTGATAACAACCTGAAGTTTATATATATTCATGCTAATATCTAACATTAATATATCTAATTCATTTATAACTAAAAGAATTAAAAAACTTACTCATCTAACATTAATATCTAGCTAATTCATAAAATTCATCTAACATTTGACATTAATATCTAGCTAATTCATCTAATCATCTAACATTTTCTCTGTGTGTGTGTCGTGTGTACTGAGTGTGTGTGTGAGCGCGGCCATGGCGCGGCAGGGACGGTCTTACAGCTGGGTGACAACCGGCGATGTGAGGCGACGGGGTCGACGACGGGTGGCAGCGACGGGGACGGGCCGGGGCGGCACGCGCGCGACGGGGACGGGCCGGGGGCGGCGTGTAATGACGGGGACGGGCGCGGCGATGGGGACGGCGATAGTAGCCGTGCGTGACGGGGGCGGCGATAGGCCGGGGAGGCGCCGGGGACGGGCGACGCCGCGACAAGGTTGAAGAAGCAGAGGAAGAGGAGAAGAAACTGAAATTTTCGTCAGCGTTGCTTATATAGGATGGACCTTTAGTACCGATTGGAGCCACTAACCGGTACTAAACGTCAAATTCGGCCAGGCCAAGCAGTGGAAAGCGACTGATACGTCTCCAACGTATCTACTTTTCCAAACACTTTTGCTCTTGTTTTGGATTCTAACTTGCATGATTTGAATGGAACTAACCCGGACTAACGCTGTTTTCAGCAGAATTCCCATGGTGTTATTTTTGTGCAGAAATAAAAGTTCTCGGAATGACCTGAAAATCGACGGAGACACGTTTTGGAATTAATAAACAACATTGACAAAAGAATAAGCATAAGGGGGCCCACACCCTGTCCACGAGGGTGCAGGGCGCGTCCACCCCCCTAGGGCGCGCCCCCTGCCTCGTGGGCCCCCTAGACCTCCACCAACCTCAACTCCAACTCTATATAACCACGTTCGAAGAGAAAAAAAATCAAAGAGAAGGATTCATCATGTTTTACGATACGGAGCCACCGCCAAGCCCTAATCTTCCCCATGAGGGCTGATCTGGAGTCCGTTCGGGGCTCCGGAGAGGGGAATCTGTCACCATCGTCATCATCAACCATCGGAAATATTCCCTAGAGGCAATAATAAAGTTATTATTTATTTCCTTATATCATGATAAATGTTTATTATTCATGCTAGAATT
>NW_021243708.1:0-397 GCF_002162155.2 Triticum dicoccoides | reverse complement strand
GTTGCCAATTTTTTCAACAGTTTTGTTGTTTCTTTATCAGTTCTCATTGGGTTTTTTCTTTCCTTTTCATTAGTATTTTTCTTCTCTTTAGTTTTATTTTTGTTTTTTGTCGGTTTTTATTTTATTTCTTTTTTAAAACATGTAAAAAAATGTCAGTACAAAATCTAAATTTTAACTGTACACGTGAAACTTTTTTTGATACACCTTGAAATTTCAAATACATGATATACACTTTTCTTTTAATATATGTTTTTTCTGAACTTTTTAAATACATGCTCAACATTTTTTTAATACAGATTGAAAATTTTATTAATGGCAATAAACACTTTTTGAAACAATGAAAACATTTTTCAACATAGTATAAACGTTTTTAAAATCTCCTGGACATTTTTTGGAA
>NW_021243707.1:0-3276 GCF_002162155.2 Triticum dicoccoides | reverse complement strand
GCCAAATACACGAGGGGCTTATGTTCCCCGCATTATGGTTTGATAAAGTCCAAACACTTTCACAAGTGCGGCACCCCGAACTTATAGCATTATATGAATCGGCTCCGAATCATGTCTTGGGTCAATAGTTGGGTTTGCCCGGCTCCCATGTTTGGCACCTTACGTTCCGTTCTATCGGCTAAGGTAGCACTGGGAGAACCATTGCGATTCCGCCCCGGTTGAGCTAGGTTAACGCCTCAGTGGAGAAAGCTAAAACTGACTGTCATGATAAGGCGAGAGACTGGTCGCTGTTCGAGAGGTCCTTTCGGGTCCTTAAAGACCTACGCCGCTTCGAGCGAAGTTCCGGATAATGTCCGACGAAGGCGTGGATAGCGCCCCTAATTCGGTCTTCCGAATACTAGGGGCTTCGCCGAAATTTCAAATTATAGAATTCTATGGCTAAGTGAGAGTGTTCAAGCACTATAAGTCCGGTTGCCTTGTTCGTTGTGTTGAGCGCCTCCCTAGATGGACCCAAAAATGGGAACAAGAGTGCTCAAGTTTATCCCGAACACCCCAGCACTCGTGGCATGGGGGCTGAAGCCGACGACTTGCCATCTCTCAGATTTAATAAATGGCCGCACAGAAGGTAATATTTTAAATTAACAAGCGTTGCTTAGCGCATATGAACAAAGTTTTCAGCGCACAGGATAACACATTGCGAATTTACTCAATAATTACATCCTTGGGGCACTCATCCGCAATCTTGCGGGCACCCTTCAGGACAGTCTTATAGTACATCTCGGGCGTACGATATTCCTTGTCCGCTGGTGGCGCGTCAGTGATTAGCTTCTCCGCATCCAGCTTGCCCCAATGCACCTTTGCGCGAGTAAGGGCCCGACGAGCACCTTCAATACAGGCGGAGCGCTTGATAACCTCCACCCAGGGGCACGCATCCACCAACCGCCGCACGAGGCCGAAGTAGCTCCCAGGCATGGCCTCTCCAGGCCACAGCCGGACTATGAGGCCCTTCATGGCCTGCTCGGCCGCCTTGTGGAGCTCGACCAGCTGCTTCAGCTGGTCGCTAGGGGGCACCGGATGGCCGGCCTCAGATACTGAGACCAGAAGACCTTCTCTGTTGAGCTCCCCTCCTCGGTTCGGTAGAATGCGGCGGCATCAGACACACTGCAAGGCAGATCTGCAAACGCCCCTGGAAAGCTCCGAATTCGGGTAAGTAACACGTAATTTACATTCACATGCTTGCTTTGCATGCAAAATGCCTTACCCGCCGCTATCTTCCTCACCAACTCAATCTCCTGAAGGGACTTATGGGCATCGGCCTTGGCAGTTTTGGCACTTTCGAGAGCCGAGCTCGGACTCTCGAGTCTTTGAGTCACGCTCCAAACTCTCATGCTTTTCCATGAGAGCCTGGAGCTCTTGCCGGACCACCGCCATCTGCGCCTCCTGCTTTTCTCGCTCTGCCCGTTCCGCGGCCGCATTACGTTCGGCCGCGGACACGGCCTCCTTCAGGGTCGCCACCTCATTCGTGGCCCTTGAAGTACCCATGTTATCCTTGTTATTTTTTGTTGCAACCTAAATCCTTTTCTGTAAGGTACAAGTTCAAAGTGGTGTTACTCACCTTCTTTGTCCTGGAGCTGGTTCTTGGCGCGGCCGAGCTCTTGCTCGGACCGCTCGAGCTCCTGCTTCAAAGCACCGACCTCCGCAGTCAGTGCGGCAGAGGTCAGCAGCGCAGCCTGCAACCCATATTGACATAATTTTTTAGCAACCCTGCGTATATCTTCTTTTTTTTCAGATCCTCAGTCCGGCTTTTCTTTCCGAACACCGAACCGAGCATCAGGGGCTACTGTCTATGCGGTATTACATTTCATATTTTTATCTTCTTACCTCAAAGCCTGATAGAAGGCTACTGCAGGCTTCGGTCAGCCCGCTCTTGGCGAGCTGTACCTTCTGAATCACCGCACTCATAATAGTGCGGTGTTCTTCCTCGATGGAAGCGCTCTGGAGCGCCTCCAACAAATTGTCCGGCGCCTCCGGTTGGACGGAAGCTGCCGGTGTCACAGTCTTGCCCTTCGTGCGAAGGGGCCGCCGGCCGGACTCCGGAACCACTGCGAGTTCTGATGTGGAGTCCGGCGCAAAGTCCGGGAGGCAGCCTTGTGGCGCCTCCGGAGCCTCCCCCTGATGGGTCCCTTCTTGGGATCCCACCTCGGCGTCCTCGGTGTCGCGAGGGGTGAAGGCGGTCGGGATGGAGTCTACATCCGATGGAGCCAACGACCCGCTCGATGAAGCGGGGACATCATCATTGGCCGGACTACAGGCAGCATGCAGCATCAGAATGACACTATGTGACGCAGAAAAAGAAATTATAAATCATTCAGGAATCCGGATACTTACGATCTCGCCGGAGGCCTGGCCCTTGAAGGCCATTCTTCCTCGCCAACGTTGATGTTGGCGGAACTGTTCGGGGGAATATTCCTTCCCCTCTTGGACCCTTCGGCCTCCCCTGTTGGGGAAGCCTTCCTCTTCCTCTCTCCCTCCTCTGGGAGAGAGTCCTCCTTCTCCTCCTCATTTTCGGGGGAGGAGTCCGCCCCGGAGTCGCCGGACACCTGAAAGTGGGAACTCTTTCGAGCACCCGTGGCCTCCTTCTTGGCCTTCTTCTCCGGCACCACGTGCGGTGCCGGAACCAGCAGCCTCGCTAGACGGGCGTCTACTGGGTTTTCTGGCATGGGAGCCGGGCAGATAATCTGCTCCGCCTTCCTCATCCAGTCCTGTCAAAGGAAAAGGGGAAATTAAAACCCGAATAGAGTCAAACTATGAAAAGCAAGTGTCCCGTAAAGGGGTAGAATCACTTACCTCGTCGGCTTGGCACTGTGAGCGAAATCCGCGATCTTCAGTCGCGGACACGGGGGCTTCGGCGCCCTTAAATAGCACCCTCCAGGCGCCTTCGTGCGTCGTGTCGAAGAGCCCGCTCAGCGCCTGGTGCTGTTCCGGATTGAACTCCCACAGATTGAATGCCCGCTCTTGGCATGGGAGAATCCGGCGGATGAGCATGACTTGGACCACGTTAACCAGCCTGAGCTTCTTCACCAGCTTCTGGATACAGGCTTGGAGTCCCGTCACCTCCTCCGAACTACCCCACAGCAAGCCCTTCTCTTTCCAGGAGGTGAGCTACATGGGGGTACCAGATCTGAACTCGGGGGCCGCCGCCCACGTAGGGTCGCGCGGCTCGGTGATATAGAACCACCCCGATTGCCACCCCTTGACGGATTCCACGAAGGCCCC
>NW_021243706.1:0-611 GCF_002162155.2 Triticum dicoccoides | reverse complement strand
AGCTAGGGGACTTCTTTATCTCCACCAAGATTCCAGATTGGTTATGATTCATAGAGATCTCAAAGCAGGCAACATATTGTTGGATGCTGAGATGAACCCGAAAATATCTGATTTTGGTACAGCTAGGGTCTTTGGTGTGAACGAACACGAACAACGTACCAATCAAGTTGTTGGAACATTGTGAGTAGTGTGGAATTTCATTTATGGGATCTCTTAACTTTTGTGCTTCAATTGGATGATAAGTTTCAATTTACCATGGTTAATTGTCAAACCAGCGGATACATGTCGCCTGAATACGCAATGGAAGGCATAATCTCCGTCAAATCCGATGTTTACAGCTTTGGGGTATTAATTCTAGAGATTGTGAGTGGCATGAAGACCGGCACCACAACCCCAAAGAGCTCATGTGCATGCACTCATAACCTTATAAATTATGTGAGTGTATTTTACTTTATCTAGTGATTATGGTTGTGTGCATCTTTCGATACAGAGGCTGCGGGTTATCCTCCTTTTCTAAAAAAACTTTATTCAGTGATTAGAATTTGTTCAACTGATATGAAGGTGGTACTATGTCGTGGACTTAGTTAATGACATGATTGGTTTGATGCAGG
>NW_021243705.1:0-457 GCF_002162155.2 Triticum dicoccoides | reverse complement strand
AGAGCGTTTGGCGCCCTTCCAGGAGCGGAGTTATGGAGAAGAGAGAATCCAAACAGGTTCAAAGTAAATGATAAACCTATCTTAAAATTTTACTTGAAAATCCATTCTTAGAAAAAGAAGAGGAATGCCCAAAACCAGCAGAAAAATATACACTTCCACCTGAAAGTAGCAACTCAATAGTTCAACGCTCTGTTCTAAAGTTGCTAAAGTCATTTGTATTATTGACTTAGAGAATGCTAATATTTAGACTCTGTGTTGGGAAAGCTTAGTCGACATGTTGTTTCTTTGCACTCTTAGTCGACATGCAACTTATGTGTCCATCCAAAATTCAACATTAACTTTCAAGATATAGAATTGAATGGTTAATAGAAACTCTAGTAGGGTTGCCATATCTGCGGCCACAAACACGCATATGGAGGGGGCACGCCATAACATTTTGGAGAATGCAGAGGCAATA
>NW_021243704.1:0-1510 GCF_002162155.2 Triticum dicoccoides | reverse complement strand
TGACAGGCACCTTGTATGTCTCGGATGGTTGCTCAGACACCTTGGTCATCATTCGCATTAGTGTGCGGATGCGTGTGCGGCCGCCGAAGGGCACCACCAGAGAAGGGTAGTTGAGGTTGCTCACGCCGCCATGCATAGCCCTCGTGCAATTGGTCGTCCTTTCAGGAACGAACCGACGCATCCGCTAAGTCGTGTAGTTAAGGGTACAGAGAAACTCGACGTATTCCTGCATGCCGGCGTCGTACACCAGATCCGGATGCATTGCGATCTGCAGAAGAACCATCCCTGGCCCTGCCACGAGCGGGGTCGCACCGCTGTCGTCGTCGACTCCGTAATCAATGATGGATTTCCCGGTGTTATCCACAGTCTTGGCCGTGGTCATCAGTGCCGACCATATCATGGCCGGCGTCTAGTCGGGATGTTTTTCTTCTTTGGCAGAGTCGCAACGTCTGCGATGTGCGGGCATGCCATTAAGGTGACCGATATGATATCGAAGTCGCGCAATTTCTCACCTAAACGATTACATGTCCATGCTGCAAATATGTTTAGGCCCCGCACCACCACGTCGGGTTTCAGGAGCTCGACGGCCGCGCTGCTCGGGTCGCACGAGGAGAACCTGGTGATCCTCGATGCTCTTTCTTGCCGATCACCGTGGTGCATTGGATGCTGAGCCGACCGACGGGGTAGGTTTGATGACATGTATTCAATTAGCTTAGCCCTCGCCATGCGGTGGTTTAAAAGATGACAACTTCTCCTTTTCACTTTGTGGAGTTTGGTGTCTCATTTGGGTAATAACGTAAATAATAAAATAAATTAATTATTTCTAAATGAAATAAATGTAATTTTTATTTATAACAAACTTCTATACTTTGTGGAGTTTATTTGTTGACATAGCTAAGCATATGATAATATTGCTGAACTTTAGTCATAATTTTATACAAAAATAGAATGCATATATATTGCAACAGTATGTATGCACTGCACCAAATTTAATTTGTATATTGTAACAAAGATACTCATTGAATTGTTGGCATGTGTGTGCGTGTGTGTTACTACATATTTGATATTGTCAAAACACCATGATAGAGATCTTTAAAACATACGATCAAACAAACAGTTTAAAACGTACGATCTTTAAATGATAATATCAACTTCTAGTGTATTATTTACATAAACTTCTAGAGTATAAGTTGATTGGTTGTCATTGACTCTTACTTGCATTTTGTGGAAAAATATATACGTCCTGCAAGTTACATTGAGTACAATAATTTTCTTTTTGACAAACACAGTACAGATGCATATGCTCTGGAATACACACATACTCACCCTGATGAACGCATACACACAACCCTACCTTATAAGAACCTTCGAGAGACTCAGCCAGCTGGTCTTGAGCTTATTGAAGTCACTAGAGACAGCTCGCTATCGACGGGAACGTCGTCTCCCACTGAAAGAATATTCTGCCTTTATGAGACACTGAAGCGACAAACCTGGGTTTCATCCTTGGTGT
>NW_021243703.1:0-734 GCF_002162155.2 Triticum dicoccoides | reverse complement strand
TGAGTGTTGATGACCGACACGTAAGCGCACCTTGGGGTTCAACAACTATGGAAATCGCTTCCGGACCACAAAACGGTGAATAATGGTCCATGAAACGGGTCAGAATTGGCCAATACTGTGAGTGTTGACGATGGACATGTAAACGCACCCCGAGGATCGTCAATCGTGGAAATCGCTTTGGGACCCCAAAACGCAGATTAATAGTGCACGAAATGGACCAGAATCGGCCAAAATTGTGAGTGTTGATTACCGACACGTAAATGCACACCGGGGTCCGTTAATCGTGGTAATCACTTCGGGACCCGAAAATGGTGAGTAATGGTCCAAGAGACGGACCAGAATTGGCCAAAATTGTGAGTGTGGATGACCAACATGTAAACGAACCCCAGGGTACGATAACCATGGAAATCGCTTCGGGACCCCAAAATTGAGTAATAGTCCATGGAACGGGTCAGAATCGAGAAAAACTGTGAGTATTGATGACCGACACGTAAGCGCACCTTGGGTTCGCCAACCATGGAAATCGCTTTGGGACCCCAAAACAGTGAGTAATAGTCCATGAAACGGGCAAGAATCAGCCAAAACTGCGAGTATTGACACCCCGGGGTTCGACAACCATGGAAATCGCTTTGGGACCCCAAAATTGAGCACGAAACGGGTCAGAACTGACAAAAACGACGAGTGTTGATGACCGACACGTAAACGCACCCCGTGGTTCGTCAATCATGGAAATC
>NW_021243702.1:0-1868 GCF_002162155.2 Triticum dicoccoides | reverse complement strand
ATAGATGTGTTTTTATCTTTTAATTAGTGTTTGTGCCAAGTAGAACCTATAGGATAACCTACGATGATAGTTGATTTGATTCTGCTGAAAAACAGAAACTTTGCACGCACGAATATAATTTTGTTAAATCACAGGAACGTGATTTTGCTTAGATTAGTTTTTCTCCTGTTTAATAGACAAAGTTTCCAGGACTTCCTATTTTGGTAGGATTTTTAGAGTTACAGAAGTTTGCGTTAGTTACAGATTGCTACAGACTGTTCTGTTTTTGACAGATTCTGTTTTTCGTGTGTTGTTTGCTTATTTCAATGCATCTATGGCTAGTAAATTAGTTTATAAACCATAAAGAAGTTGGAATACAGTAGGTTTAACACCAATATAAATAAATAATGAGTTCATTGCAGTACCTTATGTGGTGGTTTTGTTTTCTTCCACTAACGGAGCTTATAAGATTTCCTGTTGAGTTTTGTGTTGTGAAGTTTTCAGGTTTTGGGTAAAGCTTTTATGGACTATGGAATAAAGGATGGCAAGAGCCTAAGCTTGAGGATGCCCATGGCACCCCAAGATATTCAAGAATAGCCAAAAGCCTAAGCTTGGGGATGCCCCGGGAAGGCATCTCCTCTTTCGTCTTCGTTCATTGGTAACTTTACTTGGAACTATATTTTTATTCGCCACATGATATGTGTTTTGCTTGGAGCATCGTGTATTATATTAGTCTTTGCTTTTTAGTTTACCACAATCATACTTGCTGTACACACCTTTTGGGAGAAGTCTATTTGATTAGAATTTGCTAGAATACTCTATGTGCTTCACTTATATCTTTTGAGCTTGATAGTTTTTGCTCTAGTGCTTCACTTATATCTTTTAGAGCACGGTGGTGTCTTAATTTTGAAGAAATTTCTAGTCTCTCATGCTTCACTTATATCATTTTGAGAGTCTTTTAGAACAGCATGGTATTTGCTATGATCATAAAGTTGGTCCTAGAATGATCAGCATCCAAGTTGGGTATAATAAAAACTATCATAGAAAGTGAATTGGATGCTATGATCAATTTGATGCTTGATAATTGTTTTGAGATATGGAGGTAGTGATATTAAAGTCATGCTAGTTGGGTAATTATGAATTTAAAAAATGCTTGTGTTGAAGCTTGTGATTCCCGTAGCATGCACGTATGGTGAACCGCTTTGTGATGAAGTTGGAGCACAATTTTATTTATTTATTGTCTTCTTTATGAGTGGCGGTCGGAGACGAGCGATGGTCTTTTCCAACCAATCTATCCCCCTAGGAGCATGCGCATAGTACTTTGCTTGTTGATGACTTCTAAATTTTTGCAACAAGTATATGAGTTCTTTTGACTAATGTTGAGTCCATGGATTGTACGCACTCTTTCACCCTTCCACCATTGCTAGCCTCTCTTGTACCGCGCAACTTTCGCCGGTACCATACACCCACCATACTCCTTCCTCAAAACAGCCACCATACCTACCTATTATGGCATTTCCATAGCCATTTCGAGATATATTGCCATGCAACTTTCCACCGTTCCGTTCATATGACATGCTTCACTTTTGTCATATTGCTTTTTGCATGATCATGTAGTTGACATTGTATTTGTGGCAAGGCCACCTTCATAATTTTCATACATGTCGCTCTTGATTCATTGCATATCCTGGTACACCGCCGGAGGTATTCGTATAGAGTCATATCTTGTTCTAGCTTTGAGTTGTAAATCCATAAAAATGTGATGATCTTCATTATTAGAGCATTGTCCTAGTGAGGAAAGGATGATGAAGACTATGATTCCCCCACAAGTCGGGATGAGACTTCGGACTTTACAAAAAGAAAAAAAAGAAAGAAAAAAAAGAGAAAGG
>NW_021243701.1:0-1249 GCF_002162155.2 Triticum dicoccoides | reverse complement strand
ACCTCGGTGCAAATGGTTGATGAGTTGCCGCCCATCGATGAAGGAACCACTCTCAGCATGGATGGAAATGGCACTGTCTGCCTAGATGAAGCAGGAACCATCTGCATTGATGAAGCAGGCACTGTCCACACAGACCTCAGCCCTGTTGCACCTTCTATTGACAGGAACGCTGTCATCAATGAAGAAGAACAGCAGCTTGTGCTTCAATCAGGCAAGTTGACCTTTGCAATGCTATCTTTTACTAGTGCATTTTCCAAATGGAATGATCATGTATGCTTTTGTTGGTTCCTGCATTTGTCGATTTCTATTCTAATTTATGAGTTCAGTTTCATTTTCAGATGCAATGACTCCCAAGACTAGACATAGAAAGGGAAGAGGGCTAGAGAGGATCACCAAGTCGCTTGGTAGCAAGGTGCCTATCCAAATTGCCGAAGGGATGATTCGTCCAGAGAAGCCTCTGCAGGCAGCAAAGCTTGCTTCTGAGTGTGGACTCGTTGCAAAAAGCCATCTTCCGGTTCTTCCTCACTTCAAGCTATACAAAAAAATGCTAGTCTATTGGAGAACTACATTGGAAAAGTTGTTGTAAGCTACTTGTTTCATAGTTAATGTGCTATCTATTTTCTGTTACACCTATGCATGATCACTAATATTTTTCCTACCTTGTTTGCTATCTTGGTAGGCAAATTTTGAGATGAACACGGATTCGGAGACCATCAAGACCTCATGCAAAGATATTCTGCAGAAATATTCAAAGAACAGACGCCATCAGATCAAGAAGAAGTATTTTGATACCGTAGCCGCAAATAAAGTCAGCATTAAGTCTCCGGTGCCTGATCTAACGGATGGTGAATGGCAAGCTCTGGTGGAGATGTGGTCTACCCCAAGACACATGGTTTGTCTCTGCTTTGTTTGATGCTTTATGTTCTGCACATGATATGCTAGTGCTAGATCATGCTGACAGTATGCTTTTTTGTAGGAAACCTGTTTTTCGAACAAGATGAATCGACAAAAAGTCGTGTACAATCAAAGAACTGGTTCCAGGCACTACACAGCACACATTTTTGCCACTATGAGAACTCTTCTCTAGAGACCTTACCTTTGGTTCCTCATTGAATAACATTTCTGATTCTTGCTGACTAACATTTTGATTTTTGTTGAAAAACATTTCAGAAAGAAGAGCGTAAGGGTGAGGAGCTGTCTGCGATTGACTTGTTTAAGGCCACCCACAACAGCAAGAAGCACGGGTTTT
>NW_021243700.1:0-488 GCF_002162155.2 Triticum dicoccoides | reverse complement strand
AACAAGAGGCTCACCACAAGGTGGTGCCGGCGACGGGACGGTGCGGGCGATCGACGGTGGTTACGACGGAGATTTAGAAGGCACTAAGTAAACCACACCTACATATGCAAACTAAGTGTTATTTTTGACCTCAAATTGCATATAAATCAAATACTAGCACACACACACACACACACACACACACACACACACACACACACACACACACACACACACACACACACACACATATATATATATATATATATATATATATATCCTCCCAAATTACTAAACTCAAAAATCAATCACTATATAAAACATTGCACGAGCTAATCTAGCAATGAGAGATGAAAGGACAAAGTTGCTAACCTTTGTGATGATTTGAATGGATGGGGGCCTTCAAATCTTGACAAATTTTGGGCAAAATGTGTGATGAGCTTGAGAGGAAGAGGGGAACAACAGAGAGGAGAGGGGAAAGGGGAAGAATAGAGCGAGCTCGGGTGGAC
>NW_021243699.1:0-696 GCF_002162155.2 Triticum dicoccoides | reverse complement strand
ATTTTGGCTAATTCTGGTCCGTTTCGTGGACTATTACTCACGATTCTGGCCCGTTATGGGGCCCCGGTGCGATTTTCACGATTGACGATCCCCAGGGTGTGTTTGCATGTCCGGCGTCAATACTCATAGTTTTGGCGAATTCTGACCGTTTCGTGGACTATTTCTCACTTCATTTGGGTCACGGAGTGATTTGCATAGTTGTTGAATCCCAAGGCAGTTTTGGCCGATTCTAGCCCGTTTTGTGGACTATTACTCACCATTTTGGGGTCCCGAAGCGATTTGCACGATTGGTGAAATCCGATGTGCGTTTACGTGTTGGTCATCAACACTCACAATTGTTGCTGATTCTGGTCCGTTTCATGGACTATTACTCACCGTTTTCGGGTCCTAGAGCGATTTCCATGATTGACAATCCACGGGATGCGTTTACACGTTTGTCGTCAACACTCACAGTTTTGCCTATTCTGACACGTTTTGTAGACTATTACTTAAAGTTTTGGGGGCCCAAAGCGATTTGCATAGTTGTTGAACCCCAAGGTGCGCTTACGTGTCGGTCATCAACACTCGCAGTTTTGGCCGATTTTGGCCCGTTTCACGGACTTTTACTCACCGCTTTGGGGTCCCAAAAGTGATTTTCATGGTTGTTGAACCCCAATATGTGCTTATGTGTTGGTCGTCGAGACTCGCAGTTTGGGC
>NW_021243698.1:0-965 GCF_002162155.2 Triticum dicoccoides | reverse complement strand
GGCTATCATGCTCTGCTCGGACGTACCGCGCTTGCAACCTTCAACGCGATGCCGCACTACGCATACCTCAAGCTCAAGATGCCAGGCCCTCGAGGATTCATCACAGTCAATGGAAACAGTGAACGCTCTCTCCGAACGGAGGAACATACAGCGGCTCTCGCGGCAGAAGTACAGTGCAGCCTCTTAAGGCAATTCTCGAGTCCGGCCGTTAAGCGACCGGGCACGGCTAAACACGCCCGGAGTAACCTACAACAAGACCACATGGCACGTTCCGAGCACGCATAGCAATGCGGCCCCAACCCCAGCCCTTGCAAAATTGCAAGACTGGTCCTTCGCGTACATCATTACGCTCTGGAGATACCGTGGGCATAGGGGGAGGGGCACGACCACGACAGGCCCAGAATGCGGCTCAACCACACCAGGGGCTCTCAAGTGTGTCATTGTTTTTTTCCCTTTTTCTGTTTTTTTTCTACCCACGGGACTCCGTTCATCAAAGGCACTGTCCGGCAGTGGACCTGCCAAACTCACGATGCAACAGCCAGGGAAGGAGAAAGGCTACGTCGAATATCCAGGTGGTCCCCATTACGAGCATTAAATCTGTTTTATACACCATTCCGCAGCCTACCCCTGGAGGGGGCCATGTTTAATAGTCCCATCCCTTGCTTACCGCACTATTTGTATCGTTCTGCATTCACGGCAGTATTTCTTGAATAAACAATGGAGCACCTTTTTGCTTATAATTGCATTTCTTCCTTATACATATGTTCATTTATGACATGTTGCATCCGTACACTTTGGTACGGCTAAATACACCAGGGGCTTATGTTCCCCACATCATGGTGTGATAAGTCCGAACACTTTCACAAGTGCGGCACCCCGAACTTATAGCATTATATGCATCATCTTCGAATCATGTGTTGGGTCAATAGTTGGGTTTGCCCGGCTCCCATGTTTTGGTACCTTAC
>NW_021243697.1:0-647 GCF_002162155.2 Triticum dicoccoides | reverse complement strand
CTTCGTGGACCCTTTGTGGGTGGTTGCTTCTTCGTGGACCCTTTGTGGGTGGAGCCCTCCGTGGACTCGCGCAACCGTTACCCTTTGTGGGTGGAGCCCTCCGTGGACTCGCGCAACCGTTACCCTTCGTGGGTTGAAGTCTCCATCAACGTGGATGTAGGATAGCACCACCTATCCGAACCACGGGAAAAACATCCGTGTCTCCAATTGCGTTTGAATTCTCCAAACCCTTCCCTTTACATTCTTGCAAGTTGCATGCTTTACTTTCCGCTGCCAATATACTCTTTGCATGCTTGCTTGAATTGTGTGATGATTGCTTGACTTGTCCTACAATAGCTAAAATCTGCCAAGAACTAAAATTGGGAAAAGGTTAAGTTTTTATTTGGTCAAGTAGTCTAATCACCCCCCCTCTAGACATACTTTCGATCCTACACCCATGGGCTGAAGTGGGAAGGGATCCAGCCCAAAGTGGGCTGGGGCGCCACTTCCCCTAGGGCCCATGCGCCTAGGGTGGGGGAAACCCTAAAGGGGGCGCCCCCTTGCTTGGGGGGCAAGCCCCCCCACCCCTTGGCCGCCGCCCCCTAGGAGATTGCATCTCCTAGGGCCGGCGCCCCCCCTAGGCCCCCCTATATATAGTGGGGGGGGGG
>NW_021243696.1:0-1116 GCF_002162155.2 Triticum dicoccoides | reverse complement strand
TGTAATTAGTATAGGTATAGATAGATAGATAGATATAGATTAGAATACTCTATGTGCTTCACTTATATCTTTTGAGCTAGATAATTTTGCTCTAGTGCTTCACTTATATCTTTTAGAGCACGGCGGTGGCTTAATTTTGTAGAAATTGTTAATCTCTCATGCTTCACTTATATTATTTTGAGAGTATCTTAGAACAGCATGGTATTTGCTATGGTTATAAAATTGGTCCTAGAATGATGGGCATCCAAGTTGGGTATAATAAAAACTATCATAGGAAGTGAATTGGATGCTATGATCAATTTGATACTTGATAATTATTTTGAGATATGGAGGTAGTGATATTAGAGTCATGCTAGTTGGGTGATTATGAATTTAAAGGATGCTTGTCTTGAAGTTAGCAAGTCCCGTAGCATGCACGTATGGTAAAAGTTGTGTAACAAATTTGAAACATGAGGTGTTCTTAGATTGTGCATCCTTATGAGTGGCGGTCGGGGACAAGCAATGGTCTTCTCCTACCAATATACCCCCCTAGGAGAATGTGTGTAGTGCTTGGTTTTTGATGACTTGTAGATTTTTGCAATAAGTATATGAGTTCTGTATGACTAATGTTGAGTCCATGGATTATACGCACTCTCACCCTTCCATCATTGCTAGCCTCTTCGGTACCGTGCATTGCCCTTTCTCACCTTGAGAGTTGGTGCAAACTTCAGCAGTGCATCCAAACCCCGTGATACGATATGCTCTATCACACATAAACCTCCTTATATCTTCATCAAAATAGCCACCATACCTACCTATTATGGCATTTCCATAGCCATTCCGAGATATATTGCCATGCAACTTTCCACCGTTCTGTTCATCATCATGACACACATCATCATTGTCATATTGCCTTGCATGATCATGTAGTTGACATCGTATTTGTGGCAAAGCCACCATGCATAATTTTTCATACATGTCACTCTTGATTCATTGCCCATCCCGGTACACCGCCGGAGGCATTCATATACAGTCATATCTTGTTCTAGTTTTGGGTTGTAATTCATGAGTTGTAAATAAATAGAAGTGTGATGATCATCATTATTAGAGCATTGTCACCAAATAAAAAAAGGCCAA
>NW_021243695.1:0-932 GCF_002162155.2 Triticum dicoccoides | reverse complement strand
GATCTTGATGAACTACAGCAGCAGGGCTTCGCCTAAACTCCGCTACAGTATTATCGAGGAATATGGTGGCAGGGGGCACCGCACACGGCTAAGGAATCGATCACGTGGATCAACTTGTGTCAACTTGTGTGTTTAGAGGTGCCCCTGCCTCCGTATATAAAGGAGCCAAGGGGGGAGGGTGCGCCGGCCAAGAGGGAGAGGCGCAGGAGGAGTCCTACTCCTACCGGGAGTAGGACTCCCCCCCCAATCCTATTCCAACTAGGATTCCCAAGGGGGAAAGAGGGAGAGGGGTGGCCGGCCACCTCTCCTAGTCCTAATAGGACTAGGGGAAGGGGGGAGGCGCGCAGCCCCCTTGGGCTGCCCCTTTCTCCTTTCCACTAAGGCCCATGATGGCCCATATGGCTCCCGGGGGGTTCCGGTAACCTCCCGGTAACCCGATAAAATCCCGATTTCACCCGGAACACTTCCGATGTCCAAACATAGACTTCCAATATATCAATCTTTATGTCTCGACCATTTCGAGACTCCTCGTCATGTTCGTGATCACATCCGGGACTCCGAACAACCTTCGGTACATCAAAATGCATAAACTCATAATATAACTGTCATCGTAACCTTAAGCGTGCGGACCCTACGGGTTCGAGAACAATGTAGACATGACCGAGACACGTCTCTGGTCAATAACCAATAGCGGGACCTGGATGCCCATATTGGCTCCTACATATTCTACGAAGATCTTTATCGGTCAGACCGCATAACAACATACGTTGTTCCCTTTGTCATCGGTATGTTACTTGCCCGAGATTCGATCGTCGGTATCCAATACCTAGTTCAATCTCGTTACCGGCAAGTCTCTTTACTCGTTCCGTAATACATCATCTCACAACTAACATATTAGTTGTAATGCTTGCAAGGCTTATGTGATGTGTATT
>NW_021243694.1:0-1022 GCF_002162155.2 Triticum dicoccoides | reverse complement strand
GCTTTCAACTTATGGGAGTTCGACCCGGCCCAGCACCAGACTCTACATGAGCTCTTCGACACGATGCATAAGGACGTCTGGAAGGTGCTGTTCAAGGGCGCCGAGGTCCCCCCTTCTCTTACCGAGGACTGCAGGCTAAGCGTGAAGCGCCCTGCGAATCCGGTAAGTTCTGTACATCTAGTAGGGTATTTCTTCCCATAGCTTAACCATGTGCGAGGTCTGAGCTCCCATGCCTTTGACAGGACTGGGTAGAGACATCAGAGCAGATTAACTGTCCGGCCCCCCTGCCGGAAGACCCTGTAGACGCTCTCCTGACGGAGATGCGGACTCCGGCTCCTTATGAGGTGCCGGAGAAGACCAAGAAGAAGGCCACGGGAACCCGAAAGAGTTCCCGGCGCCAGGTGGTATCGGACACATCGTCCAATAACTCCAAGACGCACTCCTCTCGTGAAAACGAGGAGAAGGAAGATGAAGATTCTCCCCCTCCAGTCGGGGGAGACAAGAAAAGGAAGGCCGCCCCAACCGGGGAGGCCGAAGGGTCCAAGAAGGGAAGGACTCTCCTTCCGGACTGCTCGACCACCGCCGCCGACGGCGAAGACGAGTGGCTGCTCAGGGCCAAGCCCCTGGCGAAGTCGTAAGTATTCAGATACCAGAGTAACTCATAGCATACTTTTGTTGCACTGCTTCTCCTAACGTCGAATATGATTATGCAGTCCGCCCCGAGCCCGTATCGACGTATCCTCGTCGGACGGTTCCTTGGACTCGTCGGATATGAATAGTGATACACTTCCAACCGCCTCCTCTCCTTGCCCTACGGACAATGCCGAGGTATTGTCTCAAGGGGCACCGAGCCGGGGGCAGGTAGTCCCGGAGGCGCCTCAAGGCAAACTTCCGGACTCCAGGCGCGAAGGGAGCAAGACTCCCAAGGGCTCCAAGTTCGGCCCCCAGCCGAACGCCGCGCCGGAACCTCCAGTGGTTCCGGACTCCGGCAGGCGGCCCCCTTCCAAGAGGGGCAAGCCGCC
>NW_021243693.1:0-444 GCF_002162155.2 Triticum dicoccoides | reverse complement strand
TTAATTGTTCGCCGAATATTTGGGCCCAATTACGGCCTGCTAGAGGCCCGATGTAGACATGGGCCCATTTCAGCCCGGTGTGTCTTTCGGCCTGGGAATGGCCCATGCAGCCCATGGGCCATATATGGTCCAACGCGACATCCAGCCCTCTAACGGCCCGTGATAAAGGTTGCAACAATTTAGCCCAACGTGACTTTGGGCATGTTAAAGGCCTATCGTATAATTCGGCCCGTTGATGCCTCTACAAAGCTTTCGGCCTGTTAAAGGCCCATGATATCGGTGGGCCAACTAAGGCTCGAGATATGTTTTGCCCTGGTAATGGCTCGTCATATAAATGGGCCAAAAAGGCCCGGTCTACATTTTAGCCTGCTGAAGGCCCGTCAATGACTAGTGAAAATTGAGGCCCAACATGCATTTCGGCCTGCTAAAGGCCCATGGTTACTT
>NW_021243692.1:0-1530 GCF_002162155.2 Triticum dicoccoides | reverse complement strand
GACCAGTGCCGCACCTCCACGCCGTCTTCCGCATCCCCGGCCTCCTCATCGCCGCTTCGCCCATCCCCGGCCACCGGTGCCCTCGCCGGAGCTAGCCGTCTCTGCCGCGCGCGGCCTCTCCCTCGCCCCGCCAGTGCCCTGCTCCAGCGTCGCCGCCGGATGGCTCAAGCTCCAGATCCGGCCGACCTCGCCGCTCCCCTCGGCCTCCCGCAGCTGCCTGTTGCCGGCCATCCCCATGGTTCGAGGAGCCCGAGCCTTCATCTGCTCCTCTCGCCCTGCGCCGGCCTCCACCAGCACCCATGGTCGCCGCTTGCTAGTCACCACCACAGCCGCCGCGCCCCTGCTTGCTGCTTCGACTTCATGCCCGAGCTTCGTTTTCATCATGGACGTGGGGTAGCAGCACGGCGAAGTGTTTGACGAAATGCCAGAGAGAGAGGAGGAAGAAGATTAATACTGACAGGTGGGCCCATCCTGTTAGAAAGGCGTTTAGAAGAGGCGAATTGGGCACTTTCCCGACATGGTAGTTTTTAGTCAAAGATTAGACAAAAAGTGGTAGTTTTTGGCACAAATTTGTAAAGTGGTAGTTTGTAGGCACGGTTCCATGAAATGTGGTAGTTTTTTGTTAAATACTCGCTCAAAGCTGCTGTGATTAGATCTCAATGTCTGGAAAAATTTATCCAACAACCTGCTGAAAAATACTTTCCCGACGGCTGTTGCAGGTGTGTTGGATTGATGTCCAAGCCCTCTCAGCGCTGGTGTCAAGAAAGGAGGAAGCAGCGTGGCGGCAATTGTACCGTGGCCGAAGATGATGACATGTTTGCGACTGGTTGCATATCCTTCTACTGGAGGGGCCTTCTCTCAAGATTCAGGAATGATGACACAGGGCTCCGGAGATCTTCTTGTGTTATGGTTGTTTTAGGGTACTCTAGATGTTCATGGTCCTTTGTTTTTGCGTTTCAGTGTGCTTGTAAAGGTCACCTACCATGTACTGATTCGTGATTTGAATGAACAATTTCTCAAAAAAAAAGGAACACACTTGGCGGTGGCAGGGGCTGGTAATATCCATCAAGTCCAGCTTCTCTTTTTTCTGAGAGCTCGGTTTGTCCAGCTCCGCGAATCCTCATTTTTTACACTGCACTCGCCGCCAGCTTCTCTCGCTAAACTCCAGGAGCTGGAGCGTTCGGTCAAACTCCAGAGTTGGAGCCGAAGGAGCCAGGAGTTGGAGGGCTCCGAACACGCCCTTAGAGTGGCAAAGTCATTGTCGGTTGGTTTACATTGGACATATGCACTAACCTAATGAGAGAGAGAAAACACATTTCTGTGCCTAATGTTAGTGAGATGAGTAGGTTCACAATATCAAAACTACTGATGCTAGCACTCTGAAGTGGCATAATAGTTCTAGCATGTCCTAGACTAAGACAAAAATCATTGGAAATAGCATGTTATAAAAGAGCAAGATATCACCAATGTGAAGCACCGAGCATGCATTCCAACATATACATTTGGCCTGTAAGTACCCAATACAAGCTT
>NW_021243691.1:0-746 GCF_002162155.2 Triticum dicoccoides | reverse complement strand
TAAAGTTTAGTCCCACATTGCTAGTTTAGAGGGAGTTGGACCTCTTTATAAGGGAGGCTCTTTCTCCACATGTATGAGCATGAGAACAAGAGGGACATCCACGCGCGCTCCTCCTCCGCTGCCCGTCTCGCCTCGTCACGACGCCCCGCAGGTTGCGAGAATGAGCGGAGCCGATGTCTAAATTTTTGCCATGCACGACGGGTATATGAACGGTCACACGGGAGCTGAAACGTTTTGCTGTAGTGGAGAATGAATACGAACGGCGCACCTCTTCGCGTGCTGCCTGTTCGCTTCATCTCCCTCCGTTGCTTCACCTCCCGTCGCAGCCTGTTCGCGACCTTCTCCTGTGCCTATATAAGAAAGGTCGCTCCTGTCCAGAGAGATACACAAGAAGATCCTCTTCCTCTCGCCACAGAGTTCCTGAGCACTGCGCTGCTGCTACAATCGTCCCCATCCCGGCTTGCGGCGTGCACCGCAGGTCGGGACAGTAGGTCTCCGAAACCGCACCTCTTTGAGTCCTGTACGGGAGAAGGGTGATAAGCTTTTTGGGGAGCGCTTCGCACGACTACTGACTTCTTCGTCACGGACGCCCTGGACTCCGACGACTACTTCCCCAACGACGACTTCTTCCCCAACGTCGACAACCTCCTCGGCGGCATGGAGGACACCGACCCCAAGTTCAGTGCCTCTGCTCCTGCTGTTGTCCCGTACGTGTTCGTATTTTTCCTGTTAGACGTCTTGCAACA
>NW_021243690.1:0-533 GCF_002162155.2 Triticum dicoccoides | reverse complement strand
TTTAGTATGTTGCTATTGCTTTCTTCATGACTTATACATGTTCCTACAACTATGAGATTATGCAACTCCCGTTTACCGGAGGAACACTTTGTGTGCTACCAAACGTCACAACATAACTGGGTGATTATAAAGGAGCTCTACATGTGTCTTCAAAGGTACATGTTGAGTTGGCGTATTTCGAGATTAGGTTTTGTCACTCCGATTGTCGGAAAGGTATCTCTGGGCCCTCTCGGTAATGCACATCACAATAAGCCTTGCAAGCAATGTGACTAATGAGTTAGTTAAGGAACGATGCATTACATAAGGAGTAAAGAGACTTGCCCGTAACGAGATTGAACTAGGTATTGAGATACCGACGATCGAATCTCGTGCAAGTAACATACCAATGACGAAGGGAACAACGTATGTTGTTATGCGGTTTGACTGATAAAGATCTTCGTAGAATATGTAGGAGCCACTATGAGCATCCAAGTTCCGCTATTGGTTATTGACCAGAAACGTGTCTCGGTCATGTCTACATAGTTCTCGGACCC
>NW_021243689.1:0-452 GCF_002162155.2 Triticum dicoccoides | reverse complement strand
CTTTGGTCCAGACCGGGTCAGCCTATTAGTCCCGATTTAGTCCAGAACCGGAACCAATGTGGGCATTGGTCCCGGTTCGTGAGCCCAAGGGGCCGGCCGGGCCACGTGAGTCATTGGTTCCGGTTCATTTGGACCTTTTGGTCCCGGTTGATGGGATGAACCGGGACCAATGGGCCTCGCTCCTGGCCCATCATCATTGGTCTCGGTTGGTGGCTTGAACCGGGACCAAAGGCTCCCCTTTAGTCCCGGCTCATGCCACCAACCGGGACCAATGAGGTGCTATATATACCCCTCGCTCGCGAGCAGAGCACCCCAGTGCTCTGTTTTTCTCTGGTCGAAGGGGAGAGGGCTTGGTGGTCCTCTAGCTCACCTCCTATGCACACAAGGTGTTCGATGAAATGCCCGAACCACACTACTTAAGCTTTCTCCTCTCCAAGCTCGACCTCCAAACT
>NW_021243688.1:0-2720 GCF_002162155.2 Triticum dicoccoides | reverse complement strand
GGATGGGAATGATGAGGAAAAGGTATTTGAGGAGGAACATGGAGAAAATGAAGAAGATGATGTTGAGGGGGAGGTTGAAGTTGGCGAGGAACATGTTTCGAGGACCTCGCCAACAACAAGGTCTAGAAACCCATCATCGGATGCTTGCAAAGAAAACAAATGGAAAGGTCAAACAGTTGGGAAAGCACTCTCTGGAGAAGCTCTTTACAAAAGTGTTAGACTTGGAGGTTTCAGTATTGATGTTGGTGGCGCAGTCACATTGGTAGTTGATTCAGGGGAAGCCATCATGTGCTTTGTTGAGTATAAGTATGAGACACATGATGGAACAGAAATGATTCATAGAAGAATTCTGCAAAATAGTTCACACGCTGTCCTCAGCAACGCCGCAAACGAAAGAGAGGCGTTCTTTACCAATGATTGTTTACAATTCAAAGTAGGTGACATGAGAGAATTAGTTACTGTCAACATCTAGCTGATTCCCTGGGGTCACAAGTGTAGAAAAGATCAGTTGGAAGCTATTAGGATGGAGAGGGCCAAGGCGAGGATAGGAATAAGAAAGGTTTGCCGGTGGAGTATATCTGCAAAAGCCTATACTGTCCTAAGAAAGGTGCCTTTTTCTCCCTCCCTTATGAGAAAATGGGCGCCGAAACCAGCGCTTGCAGTTCATGTGAGGAGCGAGAAGCAGTCCTTGATGAGTTTGAAATACTGTTAGAGACCAGCTTTGTCCTCAAGAATGTCACATACCATATTCATGACTTGATGTATATCAGGCCTGAGTTTTTATCTCATGTCGAGGGTCGTGGGACCTACAGGGCTGGAAGAAATATGGTCCTGGAGCCCTATGTGGTATGTCATTTGCAGAGTGTCAATGCTGCTGTTGGATCTCATAAAGCTAATCTAAAATCAACAAAAGTCAGAAGAAGGCTACACAGACCCGATGATATTTCATTGGATAAAGCTTACTCTTCAGATATCAGAGAGGTTTGGCACTCTACCTTATGTTTACCACATTTTTTTATGTGCATCATTACCATCATATTGTGCCTGTGATTCCACGTAACTTTATGTTTTTTACACCTGGACTTTAATCTAGTTTTCTTTGTTGTTTGAAAATATAGTTTGTGTGCATGTTGCGATGATAGAGGGAAAATGTGAGGTTACAGCAAATTATTCGCCAGCTCCTCTTCTTCTTCCTCTAGCTTCCTCTCAAAGCTCATGGAAGAACACAAGAACACAGATATTTGGTGGCCGCTGTATCACACAACTGACCATTTTCTCTTCTCTGTATTCTCTTTCTCAAAGCAAACATGATGTACAACTTTTAAATAAAACACATACGCACGCACACAGCCGGGGCAAACCCGCCCCGATATTGTGGCACTAACCCATGCACCAACGCACTACAAACCAACTCACCCATGTGGCTAATCTTCTTCCTGGATTCTCTCCAGGGTCCTAAAGACCTGGCACGCAATACTAACAAACTCACCCATCTACTCCTCAGGGCCTTGGCTTCAGCTTGCCGTTTCACACGCCTGCGTGCCGATTCACACGACACGAGGCATCTCACCATCTACATCGCTTCACACGATCTGGCATCTCTCCTTTCACACTTGCTGCTCCAAGACTCCTACCCACGACTCACCTAATGAACTACATGCACTACAAAAGCAAAAACACATGCAGATATGAAATCAAGATTAAACCTAACAACGATGACCTTCCAAATTCAAATCTTCCAGTAGTAGTTGAGCACGTGTTTTACTGTGAACATTTATATGATCCTGGCACTGGAGCCCTCCAGCAGGTCAAAATGATATTGCCAAATTTAATTTTGTGTTCATCTAATCTTGTTGACAAACTTCTTCCTATAGTTGATTGAGTTTGCCTTGTCTATGAACCAGCTACCGACCAATGTTAAGCTCACCCTGGCAAGGAAGGCGCCTGCTTCGAGAAAGAATAAAGGGAAGCAGATTTGTGACAATTAGCAACCTGGTTAAGATAAACACAAGGATGAAACACTAGAGAACTGTCTTGCAAGCCTCATTATAAGTGTTACGGACAAGCAAAGGAACAAGGTTATGATAGTGTACTTAGTGAAAGCGCTACCCCTAGTCGTTCTTCCCTCAATCGTACCTCGGCTTGCCCCTCTCTCTCTCTGCTAATTTTCCTGTCTATGCCTTTGGTCCTCTTATCAGTTGATTTGATCGTTACCTCTTATGATGCATGATCTCAACCTATTCAACGGTCGTTGTTTAATGTTGTAAAATGCCATGCTCAATAATCTCCTTGCATATTTTATGTGCTCATTAATTCATTCTTCATGATGGTGTGGTTGAGGCTATAAATATGTGGCAACGTCTTTCTCTCGGATCGCGAAGGACATTTGTTTCGCATGCTATTTAATTGCTGCACACAAAGATTTGTTTTCTAATCATGAAAGAATCTTCGGTGTTAGAGACCCATTTGGTGGAAAAATAAATGCCTCCTCAGTTTTGTTCACAAGCTTCACTAAGAGGGGCACTACACCGTGGAAAGAATGGTTTCGGTGCCACAACTCTAGGAATGTCGCTGACACCCCTTCGACACACCATCACATCTCAACGAGATAGTGTTGCAATGTATCCTACCCAACCGTGCCTTCACTAGGTGCTATGTTCAAATCTAGGAATCTGTGTTCTGGATGGTTTCGGGGCCACAAATCTAGGAATCTGCGCTCC
>NW_021243687.1:0-1696 GCF_002162155.2 Triticum dicoccoides | reverse complement strand
TGTGAAACAATAATTAAATAAATTTTTCAATAAAGACTTGAAGTACGTAAAAAATATGTCTAGTAAAGTGATGACCTATAAAGTTGTGCAGTTGTGGATGTTGAACCAACGATGATAGTATGAAAGTACTTTGACATGAACATGTCCTTGATGTTTTGATCACCATTGAATCCTGTTCCGAAGATAACTATGTCACTCTTTACCAACGTAGATTCACCTTCAACGAGCACACCTTCTTTGCAAAAGCCAAAGGTCTTCGACTTTCTAATAACGATGATGCCTTCCTCTAGATTCTTGTAATGATCCTTGGGTGTAGTGGAAAGCATACATCCCACCATCCCCTCAAAAAAGCTGTGGTCAGGCACCATGTCATGCTTCTTCATTGGAATGGAGTAGTAGCTCTCAGCAAACTTTGAAATCATCAACCTCTTCTCACACACACAAAAGAACAATACAGATGTCTGAAATTAGTCTAAAACAAAACCATTTACACTTCCGGTAATATTAATATTCAATAAAATGGAAACATGTTGTAGTACCAATGGAGTCAAGACGGTAGCTAATATGCTAAGGAGGAAACCTTCACCGGGCTTGTGAATAAGGAGTTCAGCAAAACGAGTTAGATAGAAATTTGATATGTTAATACCCCAAGCATAGAAGTTCGGTATGATCCATTGCTTGGTTCGGACTACCATTGTGCATGGTTTCTCCATACCTAAAGAAAAATTATAGAAAGTAATAAAAATATAATCGCAATGTTTCATTTTTATCTAGGAAACTATAAAGACGAAGACAATATAATCATGATAGGCAATGCTACTAAATGTATACATTGGAATGCTTTAACAAAATGGACATAATAATGTTTCAGTTTCACTAACAAGGAGAAACAAGGTATGTTTAATTGAGGATTGAATATTTTTACCGTTTACTTTTGCGCATTCATTAGCAATGTCAAGGGCTGAATTTCCATAGCCAACGACAGTCACACACTTGTCCTTGATCATCTCCTTAGCTTTCTCACTACCCATTTTGGAGTAGTCCATGGAGTGGATCACTTTCCCATCAAATGCTTCTGGGCCTCTACCAGGAGGGAAATTGGGTATGTTGGGATAATTGCTAAACCTTCCCGTACAAAGAATCACAAAGTCTACCATGTGTACCTGGAGAAAGGGAATACATGTTTATGAACAGTCACATGAGAAAAGTTAATTAGTGTAACACCCTGGCCCAATATGAGTTATGACTAGCCCACCTGTAGGGTGGACCCATATATGTAGCACTCCCCTTACACTTTCATCTTTGCACCATGTAAAATGGTTTGCCCAATGGTGCTATATTAGGAATACAAGGCTGGACCAAAGAAAGGGTCGTCGTTTATTTGGCAAAGTATTGTGGGAATTCAAACTTTCAAGAGAGGTTATGTATGGCGGGTTGGAACGGGCTCTCAAATAAATATTTGGGATGATCCTTGGATTCCTTCTAGTACATCAAGAAAGGTTATAACACCTAGAGGATGGGCGAACCAACCTATGGTTGGATGACTAGAAGGACAGTGGTATCCCCAGCCCACCAGGGTTCAAATCCTGGTGCTCACATTATTCCTGGATTTATTTTAGGATTTTCAGCGATGTGGATTCAGTGGGAGGAGACGTTCCCGTCGATGATGAGGCGCATATGGTGACTTTGTAAATCC
>NW_021243686.1:0-1695 GCF_002162155.2 Triticum dicoccoides | reverse complement strand
TATCATTTCTCAGCCATGGCTACAGCTTTGATCTGTGAAAGTGCAACTATCCCTAGGTAGTTTTGGTAATTCCTAACAACATATAGCTCATTGAGCTAACATCATTCCAAGACTAACATTTCAAGAAAAGCTCAATGAATGGCATGGCATGGAAGAGGAAAGTGGATCCCTCAAAATTCTAAGGATAAAAGGATTGGCTCAAGCTCAAAAGCTCAAGACTCTACATTCTATATTTTAGTGATCCAAGATTATATTGAGTCTATAGGAAAAAGCCAATACTATCAAGGAGGGATGAGGTGTTGCTTAATGAGTTTCTTGCTCCACGGTGCTTAGTGATATGCTCCAAAAACCCTCAACTACTTTCTCATATCCACACATGACCTAAACCTAAAGTCAAACTCGGCCCCACCGATTCTTTCTATCCGGAACCATCGAGTTTAGTTGTCATAGCCACTGCCACAAACCGTAGGCAAATCGGTCTCACCGATAGGGATCTCGATCTCACCGAGATGGGATTGTAATCTCTCTGTTTCCCTTCGTAACGTTTCGGTCTAACCCAGATGAGCAATCGGACCCACCGAGATTGCAATGTAAACTCTATGTTTCCTTTTCATAACATTTCGGTCCAACCGAAAAGAGCAAACCGGTCCCACTGAGTTTACCTGACCAACTCTCTGGTTAGCTTATTACCAAAATCGGTCTCACCGAGTTTGTGTCATCGGTCTCACCGAGATTACATTATGCCCTAACCCTAACCATATCGGTCCTACCGAGTTGCATGTCAGTCCCACCAGAAATCCTAACGGTCACTAGGTTTACTAAATCGGTCTGACCGAGTTTGTTGATTCGGTCCCACCGAGATTGGTAAATTGTGTGTAACGGTTAGATTTTGTGTGGAGGCTATATATACCCCTCCACCTCATCTTCATTCATGGAGAGATCCATTAGAACAAACCTACACTTCCAACTTACCATTTCTGAGAGAGAACCACCTACTCATGTGTTGAGGCCAAGATATTCCATTCCTACCATATGAGTCTTGATCTCTAGCCTTCCCCAAGTTGCTTTCCACTCAAATCTTCTTTCTACCAGATCCAAATCCTGTGAGAGAGAGTTGAGTGTTGGGGAGACTATCATTTGAAGCACAAGAGCAAGGAGTTCGTCATCAACACACCATTTGTTGCTTCTTGGAGAGTGGTGTCTCCTAGATTGGCTAGGTGTCACTTGGGAGCCTCCGACAAGTTGTGGAGTTGAACCAAGGAGTTTGTATGGGCAAGGAGATCGCCTACTTCATGAAGATCTACCGCTAGTGAGGCAAGTCCTTCGTGGGCGACGGCCATGGTGGGATAGACACGGTTGCTTCTTCGTGGACCCTTCATGGGTGGAGCCCTCCGTGGACTCGCGCAACCGTTACCCTTCGTGGGTTGAAGTCTCCATCAACGTGGATGTACGATAGCACCACCTATCGGAACCACGGCTCAAAAATCACCATGTCTCCAAATTGCATTTGAAATCTCCAAACCCTTCCCTTTACATTCTTGCAAGTTGCATGCTTTACTTTCCGCTGCTCATATACTCTTTGCATGCTTGCTTGAATTGCGTGATGATTGCTTGACTTGTGCTAAGATAGCTAAAATCTGTCAAAGACTAAAATTGGGAAAAGGTTAAGTTTTTAATTGGTCAAGTAGTCTAATC
>NW_021243685.1:0-1527 GCF_002162155.2 Triticum dicoccoides | reverse complement strand
AGTCCTGGAAGAGGTTGAACGCGGGGTGACGATGGCTCGCTTGAACCTTGAGCGCAAGCTCGAGGAGAGGTTGGGGTTGATCTGGGTCGAGGCTGAAGGCAGGACCGCCGCCCTGAGGGCCAAGCTGGAGGAAGCGACGCGGCGAGCCGACGCTTTCTGGGCCGCCCTCGACGCAGCGCAGGAGGAGCTGACCACCTCCCGTGCCGAGGCGCTTCTTCTCCGCCAGCGGGTGGACGAGGCCGAGGCCGTCGCGCGTCAGAACGAAGGCGAGATACGCCAGCGGCAGATTCTGGAGCACGAGCAAGGCCCCATGCTCGCCAGGCTCCGGGAGAGAGCCAACGCGGCCTTGGGTAACATTTGTGAGGTGGCTGTTGTCCAGCCCCACACAGTCAACTATGCTGGCAATCTTCAGTTCTTCACCAACGTGGTGACGCAGCTGGAGGCGCGGTCGGTCGGTGCCAACAGGCTGGTGGAGGAGAGGAGCCGCGCCCTGCTCGGACGCGCCTTCTCCCGTGTCTTCAGCCACCTTCAGAACATGGACCCCCACTTCGACTTTGACGCTGCCATCGCTCCAGTGCCCCAGGCCGTCCGAGGCGACCTGGTGTGCTGGGTGGAAGACAACATGGATGCCCTTGTCAGGGCCTTCGCTTCTGATAATGACAACACGGTCGTGGCTGCCGATGAAGGTGATGTGGTGAACGGCCCTGGCGCCACTGCCGGCGACGTGGAGGGCGATGGCGAGGCCAGCAACGCCAGCGATGATTCCGGAGGTGCCCCTGAGGATGCATTGGGGGATTTATACGACTGACCGCATGTTGTCCCTGCTTCCTTACCTGCGCAGATAGAGTTCGGGCCTTGCCCTGAAGGTTGTAAGAGCATTTTGGGAGGGGGAGCCCCTCATGTAAAAACTAGTATTCAGCGTATAAGTAGATGTGATATCACTCATACGCCTGCACCAAGCGGCTGGCTTCGCGACGAGCTGGCTGGCTTGTTTACCTTCGACCCACGTGGGCCTCGAGTCAGCCTGTGGAGAGCGGTGGTGCTTCGAGCATCCTCTGAACGAGCCAGTAAAACCTGTAATGAAAACCTCCTGAGAGGGCGTGGCGATGGCAGTCAGGGATGCACGCAAGCTAGGCCTGGCCCGGCTCGTGAGGGGCTCATGAGGGGAGGTAGCTGAGGCAAAGCGGTAACCAGAACGTGAGAGATTGCTCAAACGAGACTAAACACCCCTTCCCCGGACACACGCAAATTCGAGCTCAAATCCAACTTAAATTCAACGGGGAAAACGGCAACCAAGGGGAAAAAGCAACGAAAGTAGAAAAAAGGCCGCGTCTGGCACCTAGTCTAGTCTTGGACGTCTTCTCACCAGCGCGGAGCTAAGTGCTGCCACTGGGCGTGGGAGGGAGCCCCAGAGTCTGAGGCCGGCACCCCTGAGACTCTGGGGCATGTACAACCCCACTCATTATTACGTGAGAGTGCCACGGGGCGGCGAGCTTCACAGGCACTGGGCCTTCTTCACAGGTACCG
>NW_021243684.1:0-2704 GCF_002162155.2 Triticum dicoccoides | reverse complement strand
AAGAACGCCATGTAAACTACTTTACTTTATTGCTAAACGCGTTAGTCATAGAAGTAGAAGTAGTCGTTGGCGTGACAACTTCATGAAGACACGATGATGGAGATCATGGTGTCGTGCCGGTGACGATGATGATCATGGAGCCCCGAAGATGAAGATCAAAAGGAGCAAAATGATATTGGCCATATCATGTCACTATTTGATTGCATGTGATGTTTATCATGTTTATGCATCTTGTTTGCTTAGGACGACGGTAGTAAATAAGATGATCCCTTACAAAATTTCAAGAAGTGTTCTCCCCTAACTGTGCACCGTTGCTACAGTTCGTCGCTTCTAAGCACCACGTGATGATTGGGTGTGATGGATTCTTACGTTCACATACAACGGGTGTAAGACAGTTTTACACAGCGAAAACACTTAGGGTTAACTTGACGAGCCTAGCATGTACAGACATGGCCTCGGAACACGGAGACCGAAAGGTCGAGCATGAGTCGTATAGCAGATACGATCAACATGAAGATGTTCACCGATGATGACTAGTCCGTCTCACGTGATGATCGGACACGGCCTAGTTGACTCGGATCATGTGATCACTTAGATGACCAGAGGGATGTCTATCTAAGTGGGAGTTCATAAGATGAACTTAATTATCCTGAACATAGTCAAAAGACCTTTTGCAAATTATGTCGTAAGCTCGCGCTTTAGTTCTACTGTTTTAGATATGTTCCTAGAGAAAATATAGTTGAAAGTTGATAGTAGCAATTATGCGAACAGTAGAAAGCTTATGTCCTTAATGCACTGCTCAGTGTGCTGAACCCCAAACGTCGTTTGTGGATGTTTCGAACATCGAACATACACGTTTTGATAACTACGTGATAGTTCAGTTAAATGGTTTAAGTAGAGGCACCAAAGACGTTTTCGAAACGTCGCGGAACATATGAGATGTTTCGAGGGCTGAAATTGGGATTTCAGGCTCGTGCCCACGTCAAGAGGTATAAGACCTCCGACAATTTTCTTAGCCTACAAACTAAGGGAGAAAAGCTCAATCGTTGAGCTTGTGCTTAGATTGTCTGAGCACAACAATCACTTGAATCGAGTGGGAGTTGATCCTCCAGATGAGATAGTGATGTTTCCCCAAAGTCATTGCCACCAAGCTGCTAGAGCTTCGTGATTAACTATAACATATCAGGGATAGATATGATGATCCTTGAAATATTCATGATGTTTGACACCGCGAAAGTAGAAATCAAGAAGGAGCATCAATTATTGATGGTTGGTGAAACCACTAGTTTCAAGAAGGGCAAGAGAACAAAGGGATACTTCATGAAACGGCAATTCAGCTGCTGCTCTAGTGAAGAAACCCAAGGTTGAACCCAAACCCGAGACTAAGTGCTTCTGTAATAAGGGGAACAACCACTGGAGCAGCATTACCCTAGATACTTGGTAGATGAGAAGGCTGGCAAGGTCGATAGAAGTATATTGGATATACATTATGTTAATGTGTACTTTACTAGTACTCCTAGTAGCACCAGGGTATTGGATACCGGTTCGGTTGCTAAGTGTTAGTAACTCGAAATAAAAGCTACGGAATAAACGGAGACTAGCTAAAGGTGAGCTGACGATATATGTTGGAAGTGTTTCCAAGGTTGATATGATCAAGCATCGCACGCTCCCTCTACCACCGAGATTGGTGTTTGCGTTGAGCATAGACATGATTGGATTATGTCTATCGCAATACGGTTATTCATTTAAGGAGAATAATGGTTACTCTATTTTTGAATAATACCTTCAATGGTCTTGCACCTAAAGGAATGGTTTATTGAATCTCGGTCGTAGTGATACACATTTTCATGCCAAAAGATATAAGATAGTAATGATAGTACCACTTACTTGTGGCACTGCCATGTAAGTCATAATGGTATAAAACGCATGAAGAAGCTCCATGTTGATGGATCTTTGGACTCACTCGTTTTTGAAAAGTTTGAGACATGCGAACCATGTCTATTGGTGTATATGCATGAAGAAACTCCATGCAAACTGATCGTTCGGACTCACTTGATTTTGAATCACTTGAGATATGCAAATCATACCACATGGGCAAGATGACTGAAAAGCCTCATTTTCAGTAAGATGGAACAAGATAGCAACTTGTTGGAAGTAACACATTTTGATGTGTGCAGTCGAATGAGTGCTGAGGCATGCAGTGAATATCATTATGTTCTTACTTCACAGATGATTCGAGTAAATGTTGAGTATATTTACTTGATGAAACAAAAGTCTGAATTATTGAATGGTTCAAGTAATTTCAGAGTGAAGTAGCAGATCATTGTGACAAGAGGATAAAATGTCTATGATATGATCATAGAGATGAATATCTGAGTTACGAGTTTTGGCACACAATTAAGACATTGTGGAAATTGTTTCGCAATTAATACCGCCTGGAACACCATAATGTGATGGTGTGTCCGAACATCATAGTTGCACCCTATTGGATATGGTGCGTACCATGATGTCTCTTATCGAATTACCACTATCGTTCATGGGTTAGGCATTAGAGACAACCACATTCACTTTAAATAGGGCACCACGTAATTCCGATGAGATGACACCGTATGAATTATGGTTTAGAGAAACCTAAGTTGTCGTTTCTTAAAAGTTTGGGGCTGCGACGCTTATATGAAAAAGTTTCAGGTTGATAAGCTCGAAC
>NW_021243683.1:0-725 GCF_002162155.2 Triticum dicoccoides | reverse complement strand
AAGTAGAAAGGTTGGTGACATCTGCTCGATCATGTTAGCTAGGCATGTCAGAGGAGAGTCTGAGGGTCATGCCGGCAACAGCATAGGTACCAAGGGCGAGGGACGAAGAGAACCATTTTCCCGCTCGTTGAACGAGGCGGACCAATAGGCAAGGTTCTCGTCCATCGGTGGTTACCGGAATGTCATCAACAAATAGTAATAGGGTCTTACTTACAGAGTGGTACAACGAGGTGCTTACCTAAGCAGGGGATTATCACTGCTTAGATTATATAGGTCACAAGAATGTCAAACACAACAATGGAAAGGAAAATATGAATATCAGATTAAACAGAACAATGGAAAGGAAAATGTGTTAAAACACATAATTCAGGGGTATATCCTTCCCAAGGACAAGCAGAGCAAGATATCCATGACAGGATATAAAGTAGACAACCATTTAGGTAAGGGGGGAGGAATCTCATGATATTACCCATACAACGGTGTTAGGATAAATGATAAACAAAATTTAGCATCGTGCTTCAAATGTTTCTGTTGAAAATCGGAGTACCATTGACATGCTTCGAGGTAGCATTGACATGGTCTTCAGGTGAAGATCAAACTTTGAAAACACGAAGGATCCATCAGGAATAACTTGTAGAATAAATCTTACAATTTCCTCATGGATGAATGGATAACCTTGCTGAAAAGGAATCTATAGTGATAGGTCCTCCAGCCGAGGGGGGGGG
>NW_021243682.1:0-406 GCF_002162155.2 Triticum dicoccoides | reverse complement strand
TTGAATTAAATTTCCTCCAAAAGTCCAAATACAAAACTACAGTTCTTGTTATCCTTCGGAATTTACATACCATGCCCCTAAGATATTTGGATCAAGTTATTACTGCCTTTGGTTTTCTATGTCTCTAAAAACATCTAGCGGGTCTTATTAATGTTCCTTTGTATGAGCAGTTGAACACATTTGGACTTGTTCCTGAAATGCTTTCTACTCTCTCAGGTGGTACTAGAGCAGCACCCACCTTCCTGTGCTCAGCATTCGTCGCATGCCCAATTTCCATGACAAAGGGGGCTCATGATGGAACTTACTACCGTGTGGTCAAGTTCCATCTTGATTACAGTATGTAAGAAGGGTGTAGACCATAGGATTGCATAATGTAGTGCATATAGATTTTTTTTCAAAAGTCAAA
>NW_021243681.1:0-569 GCF_002162155.2 Triticum dicoccoides | reverse complement strand
GTTAACATGTCCACGTAAATCACTAGCTAAAGTAATACCATTATACTTATATCCCGATGCAAAAGGTTGAGTACATGTCCGAAGAGTAGAGTCGCACACACGCACTCTGTCTCTTAGAATCTCTCTCTCACACACACACCAGCTACGTGACGCCCACTTAAGCAGACACGAGTATGTTACAATTTGTGCATCCCTGGGTACACGTGATGCTGCACATTTATTTAAGCCGGAAGGCGAACCCAAACAATAGCTACATTCATTCCCCTCCCGCTGCCTCTTCTCTGGTCGCCGTCGCTTGGTAGCCATGGGCCGGCCGAAGGTAACAACATACGCCATACTCCCGCCAGAGCGACGCTTTAATATGGAAATTTTAGTGGTCATGCATGCATCTTTTTGTGCTAGTTATCCTATATAAGGGTTGACCGGTCGCTTCCCGCGGACGTGCGCGGGTGGTGGAAGAGGAAGAAGAAGGGAAGCGGGCTGTGGAGTAACATTTTTTACCACAACTTATTAGGAAAGTGAGTGCAATAATTGAGTAGTTTTGCAAACTACCAGTACTACACCTGAAA
>NW_021243680.1:0-624 GCF_002162155.2 Triticum dicoccoides | reverse complement strand
CGTACGTCGGTGGCAACCCTCGCGGCGGTTCCAACTGAAAAGATGTTCACTGTGGCTGTACGAAAAAACCAGTTTGCCGGTATCAGCTCCGCACATCGCTGGTCACCCCGCTTGGCTGCTTGTCGCAGCATCCCGTCGCGCATGGCCATGGGGACTGCCGGACTGGCACGCCATGGCGAAGAGCGTGGCCATGGAAATGGCACGGCAGCCCTGTCTCGAGGGGCGAGCGAACGGCACAGGAGACGGGAGCTGAGGCCAGCCTGGACCCATGGAGTTTGCTGCCTTGGCTCCCACGACGCCGTGTGTATCTAGAGGAGCGAGAGAAGAAGGGGATTTCGCTCGAGGAAGAAGAAAAGAAAGGGATAAGGTGTGCACTTTGTGTGGGCCTAGGGGTGTGAGTGCGCGAGCAACGACGCGACCGGCCGAAACTCGGCCGGTCGTCCGATTACAAATGTTTCCCATAGTATTTAACCTGCCGTTAAAGCACATCGCGGATAAGAAAAGAAACGTGACCCTGCAGACATGCGCGCTGCTCCCGCCCGCTACTTTCCTACGCAGCACTGGCCCCACTCGCCTCATAGTGCCATTGCTCCACCGGCCGCCTGCCGCCGGCTGCGCGCCACG
>NW_021243679.1:0-2258 GCF_002162155.2 Triticum dicoccoides | reverse complement strand
GAACTATCTCTCTTCCACTGTTTTCCTCTGCTTTTTCGCCTGCCTGTGCTCTTCCTATGGAGCCACATGAATCTCATAGCCATCTACCTGATCCCCTGGTCAACACAGAGAATTTCAATCCAGATCCTGGGATTGAAATCAACATGCAAGGTCTCTCCATTCAAGATCCTCAAGTTATTCACATCCAGGCCGATCACCATCCTTCAGATCATAGCAAAGAAAAAGGCAACGATGCAGCATACAACATCTTGATGAAGCTGGCGGTCACTGGAGGGCAGCCAAGAACTCTCTCGCTTAACGTGGTTCAGCAGTCCATGGCAAGAGCATGGAGGGATAATTATCAGGGTATCTCCCAACTTTCAAGGTACATATTTGTGGCTCACTTTCAGTCCTTGCAATCTGCTATGTTTGTTTTCACGAGGCAGCCCTGGAGTATGGGATCTGATAATTTCTTGGTTGAGTTCATGGATCCAGAAGATAACAGCAAGGATATTCATGATTATAAGTTTGACACCATCTTTGTTACTGTCCGTATATATGGTGTTCCTGCTTGATTCCGCTCTCAAGAACTTCTGAGTAAGATTCTGACTTCTTTGGGCCAAGTTTCAGAGTTTCATCCTTTTATTCAGGCCATGCTCTTTGCTAAACCTGATTACATGTGCGGAATTATTAAGCTGTCTGTGGTCAGTTCTGTTAGAGACAAGATTTGGATATCTTTCGATGAAAGATTTGCTACTTGGGTTTATTTGTTCTATGAAAAGATTGGCAGAATTTGTACTTTTTGTGGTCAGCTATTTCATAGTGTGCAGCACTGTGATACAAGGAATAATTTGTTGATTTCTAGACAAAGCTTGAAGATTCAGCTTGATCAAATCCCTGCTGCTAGATTTGGTCAGTGGATGAACAAGGTTGAACTCATTCCGCTTGCAAATTCAGAAGTTTTGCCTCAAAGTTCAGATCCTGCTTTCTCCACTTTTTCCAATCCTCAGCTCATCAGATTGCAGAAGCAGACTCAACATGATTCCTCAGAAAAGGATAAATTTCAAAATATCTCCTTGCAAATTCAGAGCAACAATCACCCAGGTTCCTCTGCAAAGCAAAATCAAGGACAGAAACAATTTCTTGCTAATCAATCTCATGACCATGACAGTATTGTTCATGCCTCAGGCGGTGCCCAATTGATTTCAGTCGTAGTTGCTGCACCTAACGCAGTTATTGCTGACACAGACATAAGGCGGTGCATTTATGCAGGAGACAAAGTGATTGATAGTACTGACACCCCAATTCAGGTGGATGTCTCCAGGACCGCTCCGGTTCATGCGGGGAAAATAGAACAGTCCGGCCCACTGACTACTTCAGCTTTGGACTTTCAGTCGGCACCACCTTCAACCCTGCATACCTTTCGTCAGGATGAACCTGCAAACCCCATTTCTTCCCCAAATCTGCTCAGTCTGCCTGCACTCTCTGCTCCTCTCACTTCTCAGAATCCAGTAATGCCTACTCCCTCTGCCACCATGGAGAACATTTTTCCAAGGGGAAGAGACAGCACTAGTCTTTTCCATAGACTTGGCTCCTCCACATCTCATTCATGGCGCAGGCTCCCTTCTCCTCCAAGTCTCGCTCCCAAAAGAATCGTTGAAGACATTCCAGATCCTCCTTTGCCACCAACAAAGAGACTAGAGTTGACCAATCTTCCTGATGCAGATCCTTCCACTCAAGAAACCCCAGCGGCAGGCGGAGCTCCTTCGGGCTCATTCAGAGTCCCCTTTTCGGCGTCGCTCGATCCCCATGCTGGGTCGAGCCTTCTCGGAGCTCCTCCACCCGGGCTCGCACCTCTTGCCCATGCCACAACTGCTCGAGCCGGTTCCTCCCTCGCTTACCGATCTGAGGAACCAGCAGTTGGTGGTGCCCGCGCCGCCAATTCCCCCGCCCGTCCAGACTCAGGGTCTCAACTTGCCAAAAATCCATCGGTCAACAGGAGCAGCCATCGATCTACAACTTCAAGATGGGATATTCCCCCAACTGGGAGATCTGGAGGTATGCGTACCTCTGTCAAATACTTTCCTCGCCGTTGCTATGGTTCTACCTCTTGCCACCGCGAGACTGTTTCCAATCCGATGGCTAGTAGCGGTATGTTGTACGAAAGCAGCAACAAATTTGTGGCAAACTTGGATGTCAGGCCCACAGCTAAGCAAAGCAAACTCACTAGGATCAGCGCAGAGAAGCGGCAGCTAGCTATGATCCATGGCCAATTCAGA
>NW_021243678.1:0-1312 GCF_002162155.2 Triticum dicoccoides | reverse complement strand
TTGGGACTTGGCAAGGTGGTCATCTCTCATGATCTCACGATCGAGAAGGTCATGCTTGTTGAGTCCCTTGCATACAGTTTACTTTCCATTCGTCAACTTGCAATCATGGGCTTTGCCACTTTCTTTGATATCGATACCGTGGCCCTCTTGTGGAGCAAGACTCTTAAAGTAGCTTTTGTTGGGCATGTCGAGAACGGTCTATATGTGATTAACTTTTCGGAGCGACCCACTAAGACCGCGACATGCCTAATGGCTAAAGTTGATGTGGGATGGCTTTGGCATCGCCGTTTAGCCCATGTCAATATGAGATCTTTGCAAAGTCTCCTCAAGGGGGACCATGTCCATGGACTAACGAATGTTAGTTTTGCTAAAGATCGTGCTTGCAGTGCTTGTATCAAAGAAAAAGCTACATGAGAAGGCTCACCCTCCCACGACTATCATTTATTCAAAGAGGCCTTTGGAGCTCCTTCACATGGATCTCTTTGGGCCTCCATTCTTCGATATCCTTAGAGGTAGGAAGTATTGCTTGGTGATTGTGGATGACTACTCAAGGTACACGTGGGTGTATTTCTTCAAGAGGAAGAGCGAGACCCAACAAACCGTCATTAACTTTGCAAATGAAGCACAACGTCAACACAATGCAAAGATCTTGACAATAAGAAGTGACAACGGCACCAAGTTCAAGAACTACACCTTGGATGAGTTTCTTAGTGATGAGGGAATCAAGCATCAATATTCCGCACCCTACACCCCTCAACAAAATGGTGTTGCAGATAGGAAGAACCGGACGTTGATGGATGCGGCAAGGACCATGATGGCGGAGTTCAAGTCTCCGTACAACTTTTGGGCCGAAGCCATCAACACCGCGTGTCATGCATCCAATCAGCTCTACCTCCGCAAGGGCTTGAACAAGACTCCATACGAGATACTCACCGGTAACAAGCCCAACCTCAAGTACTTCCGGGTATTCGGGTGTAAGTGTTTCATTCTCAAGAAAGGTGTTCGGTTGTATAAATTTGAGGCTAGAGCTTATGAGGGCATATTTGTTGGCTATGGTACAAACTCTCATGCTTACCGTGTCCTCAATAAATCCACGGGACTTATTGAGGAGACGTGTAACGTGGAGTTTGATGAGAATAACGGCTCCCAAGTGGAGCAAAGTGGCACTTGTGATGTAGGTGATGAAATTCCTCCCCAAGCCATAATAAGAATGGGTGTTGGCTTTATCCTACCCATTGAGGAACCCCTTTTGGCCGAAGGAGAAGGACAAAGCTCCACTCAAGTGGAGCCATCACCAACCCATGGCCCACAC
>NW_021243677.1:0-997 GCF_002162155.2 Triticum dicoccoides | reverse complement strand
AGACTTGCCTGATGATCGGCGAGAGATAGAAAACAAATGTATCTTTAAGAAGAAGACGGACGCGGATGGTAATGTTACCATCTATAAAGCTCGACTTGTCGCTAAGGGTTATCGGCAAGTTCAAGGGGTTGACTACGATGAGACTTTCTCTCCCGTAGCGAAGCTGAAGTCCGTTCGGATCATGTTAGCAATTGCCGCATACTATGATTATGAGATATGGCAGATTTACGTCAAAACGGCATTCCTTAATGGCTATCTTAAGGAAGAACTATATATGATGCAACCGGAGGGTTTTGTCGATTCTAAGAATGCTAACAAGGTATGCAAGCTCCAGCGATCCATTTATGGGTTGGTGCAAGCATCTCGGAGTTGGAACATTCACTTTGATGAGATGATCAAAGCGTTTGGGTTTATGCAGACTTATGGAGAAGCCTGTGTTTACAAGAAAGTGAGTGGGAGCTCTGTAGCATTTCTCATATTATATGTAGATGACATACTTTTGATGGGAAATGATATAGAACTTTTGGACAGCATTAAGGCATACTTGAATAAGTGTTTTTCAACGAAGGACCTTGGAGAAGCTGCTTACATATTAGGCATCAAGATCTATAGGGATAGATCGAGACGCCTCATAGGTCTTTCACAAAGCACATACCTTGATAAGATATTGAAGAAGTTCAATATGGACCAGTCCAAGAAAGGGTTCTTGCCTGTATTGCAAGGTGTGATATTGAGCTCAACTCAATGCCCGACCACGGCAAAAGATAAAGAAGAGATGAGTGTCATCCCCTATGCCTCAGCCATAGGATCTATTATGTATGCCATGCTGTGTAACAGACCTGATGTAAACCTTGCCGTAAGTTTGGTAGGAAGGTACCAAAGTAATACCGGCAAGGAACACTGGACAGCGGTCAAGAATATCCTGAAGTACCTGAAAAGGACAAAGGACATGTTTCTCATCTATGGAGGTGACGAAGAGCTCGTCGTAAAGGGTTAC
>NW_021243676.1:0-4737 GCF_002162155.2 Triticum dicoccoides | reverse complement strand
CCCTCCTCGAGGAGGCCGGAGGGTCCAAGAAGGGGAAAACCCTTCCTCCAGACTGCTCCATCTACGCCGCCGACGACGAAGAGGAGTGGCAGCCCAGGGCCAAGCCCCTGGCGAAATCATAAGTGTCCGGATACTGGGGTAATTCATAGTATTTGTTTTTCGCACAGCTTTTCCTTATGTCGAATATGTTTGTGCAGCCCACCCAAAGACCGGCTTGACGCATCGTCGAGCGGCTCGCTGGACTTGTCGGAGGTGAACTCGCTTCCGACGGCTTCATCCCCCCACCCTGCGGACGACACTGAAGTGTTGTCCCAATAGGTCCAAGACGGGAGGAGGTGGTCCTGGGGGCGCCGCAAGGCAACCTCCCGGACTCCAGGAATAAAGGGGATGAAACCCCCTAGGGCTCCAAGTCTGGCTTAAGGCCGGACACAGCTCCGGAATCTTCAAGGGTTCTAGAGTCCGGCGGGCGACCTCCTTCCAAGAGGAACAAGCCTACCGTGCCGGTGACCTCCGCCCAACCGGAGGTGCCGGACAATATGTTGGAGGCGCTCCAAGGTGCCTCCATCGACGAGGGGCACCGCACTATTATGAGTGCGGTGATCCAGAAGGTTCAGTCCGCCAAAAGCGGACTGACTGAAGCTCGTACAAGCCTTTTAACAGGCTTTGAGGTAAGTAAAGAATGTTCAAATAATGTTACCGCATAGACAGTAGCCCCTGATGCTCTGTTGGGTGTTCGGGAAGAAAAGCCGAATAGAGGATCAAAGAATTCGCAGGAGTCTAACAAAAGGAGTCAATATGCATATGCAGGCTTCTCTGCTAGCGTCCGCCGCACTGACTGTGGAAGTGGACGTGCTGAAGCAGAGTCTCGAGAAGGCCGAGCAAGAGCTCGGGCGTGCCAAGAAGCAGCTAGAGGAGAAGGAAGGTAAGAAATACCCTGTTTGAATATGTATATAAAAAAGGTGCAATTGAAAAAATGACAGGATTGACATGGCTATTGCAGGGGCCACGTCTGAGGTGGCGACCCTTAAGCAAGCACTTCTTGAGGCCGAGAAGAGTGCGGCCATGGAGCGCACCGAGCGGGAGAGGTATGAGGCTGAGGTTGGCAAGCTGCGGGAAGAGCTCCAAGTTCTCATGAAGAAACATGAGAGTTTGGAGCTTGACTTGAAGACGCGAGCGTCCGAGCTCGCGGCAGCTATAGAAAATGCCAAGTTTGCCAAGGCTGAGTCCCAGAAGACCCTCCAGGAGTTGGATGAGGTGAAGAAGATTGCGGCGGGTAAGGCATTCTTTATGCAAAGCAAACACATAAACGTGAGTTACCTGTGACTTACCCGAATCCGGAGCTCTCCAGGAGCGTTCGCAGATCTTCCCCGGAGTGTATCTGATGCCGCCGCATTCTATTGAGCCGAGGAGGGCAGCTCGACGGAGAAGGTGTTCTGGTCTCAGTATGCTGAGGCCGGACACCCCGTGCCCCTGAGCGACCAGCTGAAGCAACTGGTCGAGCTCCACAAGGCGGCTGAACAAGTCATGAAAGGCCTCCTAGTTCGGCTGTGGCCTGAAGAGGATCCGCCTGGGAGCTATTTTGGGCTGGTGGGACTGCTGGTGGAGGCCTGTCCGAGGTTTGAAGACATCAAGCGCTCCCTCTGCATTGAAGGTGCCCGTAGGGCGTTTGCCCGTGCTAAGGAGCACTGGGGTAAGCTGGATGCGGAGAAGCTTGTGAAGGACGGGCCACCTCCAAGGAAAGAGAATCGCAAGCCCGAGAATTATTATAAGGATGTTCTGAAGGGTGCCCGTCTTGTTGCGGATGAATGTACCAAGGATGTATTTTTTGAGTAAAACCCGCTCGTGTTATCCTGTGCGCTGAAAACTTGTTCATATGCACTAAGCAATGCTGCTTGAATTTAAAATATTACCTTCTGTGCGGCAATTTATCAATACTGAGAGATGGCGAGTCGTCGGCTTCTGCCCCCATGCCGCTAGTGCTGGGGTGTTCGGGGATAAACCTGGGCGCTCTTTTCCCATATTTAGGTCCTTCGAGGGAGGCGCTCAGCCCAACGAACGAGGCAATCAGACTATAATGCGTGAACACTCTCACTTAGCCATAGAATTCTATAATTTTAAATTTCGGCGAAGCCCCTAGTATTCGGAAGACCGATTTCGAGGCGCTATCCACGCCTTGGCCGGACAGAGCTGGCTCCTCGCCCGAAGCGGCATAATTCTTTAGGGACTCGAAAAAACCTCTCGAACAACGACCAACTCTCGCTTCATCATGACAGTCAGTTTTAGCTTTCTCCACTAAGGTGCTCGGCCCAGCTCAACTGGGGCACAATCGCAGTGGTTCTCCTAGTGCTACCTTAGCCGATATAGCGGAACGTAAGGCACCAAAACATAGGAGCCGGGCAAACCCAACTATTGACCCAAGACATGATTCGGAGCCGATGCATATAATGCTATAAGTTCGGGGTGCCGCACTTGTTAAAGTGTTCGGACTTCACACACCATGTTGAGGAGTACTGAAGCCCCTGGCGTATTTTGGCCGTACCAAAGTGTACAGGTGCGACATGTCATTAAGGAACATATATATATATATATTAAAAAGGGGTAATGCAAAAAATGGACAAAAGCTACGCATTGATCACTGAAATAGCTGCGATCAAAGCAGAACGATACAAGTGATGCGATAAATGAAAAGTTGGACTATTTAACATGTCTGCTTCAGGGGCGAGTTGCGGGATAGTATGCGAAACAGGTATACTGCTTGTGATAGAGACCACCTGGGATTTCCGTAATGTGGCATGGCTTGTCTGCTTCCCTGGTCCTTGCGTCGTTTGTGCGGCAATTGAACTGCCGAACGAGCCTTCCGAAGAGTAGAGCCCTGGAAGTAAGAGAAAAGTAGAGTAAAAAAAAGGTCGGCAGCCCCTGGTGCGGTTTAAGCCGTTTTTTGGGCGTGCCGTGATGGTGCTCCTCCCCCTATGCCCATGGTATTTCTAGGGCGTAGTTATGCACGCGAAGTACTATCGTCGCCTTTTTGCGGGGGTTGGGGTCGGGGTCGCATTGCTACGCCTGCTCGGAACGTGCCAGGCGGTCTTGGTGTAGGTTACTCCGGGCGCGCTTGACTGTGTCCGGACGTTTAATGGTCCGACTGGAGAACTGCCTGGAGAGGCTGCTTTGTACTTCCGCTACAAGGGCCGCCGTGTGCTCCTCCGTTCGGAGGGAGCGTTCGGTGTTTCCATTGACCGTAATTACTCCTCGAGGGCCTGGCATCTTGAGCTTAAGGTATGCATAGTGAAGGACCTCATTGAACTTGGCAAATGCGGTTCGCCCGAGCAGTGCATGGTAGCCACTGCGGAACGGGACTATGTCGAAGATTAACTCCTCGCTTCGGAAATTATCCGGAGATCCGAAGACCACTTCAAGTGTGACTGAGCCTGTGCAACTGGCCTCTACACCTGGTATTACACCTTTAATGGTCGTTTTGGTGGGCTTAATCCTTGAGGGATCTATGCCCATTTTCCGCATTGTATCCTGGTAAAGCAGGTTCAGGCTACTGCCACCGTCCATAAAGACTCTAGTGAGATAAAATCCGTCAATAATTGGGTCGAGAACCAATGCGGCGAATCCGCCACGACGGATGCTAGTGGGGTGGTCGCTTCGATCAAAGGTGATTGGGCAGGAGGACCATGGGTTGAACTTTGGGGCGACTGGCTCTACCGCGTATACGTCCCTTAACGCACGCTTCCGCTCCCTTTTGGGGACGTGGGTGGCGTATATCATGTTCACCGTCCGCACTTGTGGGGGAAAACCCTTCTGTCCATTGTTGTTCGGTGGCCGGGGCTCCTCCTCGTCATTGCTATGCAACCCCTTGTCTTCATTGTCAGCGCTTAATCTGCCTGCCTACTTGAACACCTAGCAATCCCAGTTGGTGTGATTGGCTAGCTTTTCGGGGGTGCCGTGTATTTGGCACAAGCGGTTGAGTATTCGGTCCAAGCTGGATGGCCCCCTAGGATTCCTTTTGAATGATTTTTTCCGCTGACAGGATTTAGAGCCTCTGAATCCGGCATTAACTGTCGTATCCTTAGCATTGTCGCCATTGATGCGGCGCTTCTGTTGGTTGCGACGTGACCTACCACTAACGTCCCTGATGTCCGAACTACCAGGGTTCTTGGTCATATTGTTGCTACGAGCAAGCCAACTGTCCTCTCCCGCACAAACGCGGGTCATGAGTGCCATGAGTGCTGCCATAGATTTCGGCTTCTCCTGTCCTAGGTGCCGGGCAAGCCACTCGTCATAGATATTATGCTTGAAGGCTGCTAAGGCCTCTACGTCCGGACAGTCGAGTATTTGATTTTTCTTTGTTAGGAACCGTGTTCAGAATTGCCTGGACGATTCGTCTGGCTGCTGAATTATGTGGCTTAGGTCGTCAGCGTCTGGGGGTCGCACATAGGTGCCCTGGAAATTGTCAAGGAATGCGGCTTCCAGGCCCTCCCAACAACTGATTAACCCTGTTGGCAGGCTGTTAAGCCACTGCCGGGCTGGTCCTTTAAGCTTGAGTGGGAGGTATTTGATGGCGTGGAAATCATCGCCGCGGGCCATATGGATATGAAGGAGATAATCCTCGATCCACACCGCGGGATCTGTTGAGCCGTCATATGATTCGATGTTTATGGGTTTGAAACCCTCGGGGATTTGGTGATCCATTATTTCGTCTGTGAAGCACAATGGGTGTGCGGCGCCTCTGTA
>NW_021243675.1:0-1161 GCF_002162155.2 Triticum dicoccoides | reverse complement strand
GCCATTAGTATATGCGAGGGTGCGCCATTAGTATGCCTCCCAGGGGGCATGTATACCCAGGTGCTTTGGCATACTAATGGCGCACCACCTCTGGATGCGCCATTAGTAACCGCAGCATACTAATGGCGCACTACCCGGTGATGCGCCATTAGTATGCACTGTCATACTAATGGCGCACTGTCGTGTGATGCGCCATTAGTATGAATATTAGGTTTTTTTTATTTTTTTATTTTCTGTTTTTTGCACAGGTTACAAAATGTATAATTTGACAAAATATAGACAGCACACATCAACAATAGATTCATCAAATACAATAGAAGATTAGTCTTTGAATACAATTCATCATATTAGTCTCCGAATACAATTCATCATATTAGTCTCCAAATTAAAAAGACCGAACAAAGATAGAACATTATATTACAAGTCTCGAGACCGCGAGTAGCGAGTTTGTCATCGCATTACAAGTCGATATCGATCATCTAAACTACCATCACATAGAAGAGAGCTGCGGTCATCACGATGAGCATCATCACGATGAAACTCGTCTTCATCCGGTTCCTCCAACGCTCCCTCCCCTCTCCCGCTAGATAGCGGGCGTATCTAGATTCGGCCTCGGCCCTAGTGGTGTACCCTTTGTAACTGTTACCGCTGAATCGGTGAACCTGTCTCCGACACTCCTCCCAGTCATCGTAGATTCCGGGAACCTTACCCTTGTACACGACATACGTCGGCATCGCTATGCACTAGCCAAACGAAACGTTAGTACCAATTCACAGACAATACATAAGCAATATATAATTATGCAACAGAACGATCGGAAGAGAAAAGCAAGACATTAATAGCATCGATTACATCTAAGTTGAACGACTCTCGAAACCAAAGAGACATACTACAAGTTCATTAAAGTTTAATTACAACATGAGCCAATCGATGTTTCAGAACTAGACAACTCGACTCAAGGGACCGGAGCGTGGATGAAGCCGCCGTCTATCGTGGGAGTCATGAAAGAACGGGCGTTGTCATCCTGCATTTGTAGCATTGTGTCGATGTCACTGTTGGACGGTTGATTTCTGAGGTAGAACTGCCCCGAGGTACGAAGGACATCTTGATGGATGATTTCCGCAAACTCCGACTGGATGCGAAAGAATTCTTGTCGGAGGT
>NW_021243674.1:0-2192 GCF_002162155.2 Triticum dicoccoides | reverse complement strand
CGCAGACATGCAGTAGGGACCCGTTGCAAGGATTCTTTTAAGATTAAGACCCTGCGTAAACCTTTTTTACTGTCTCTTGTTGATACACATCCCCTGGTTTCTGGCTATAACCGAGGAGGAGGCTGGAGTTTTGGCATCGGCCGCGTCAGAATTTTTTGCGCGTACCTGGACACCAGGGGCTTAGGGCATTGTTCTACCCGTTTTCATAAATACCGAATACCTTAGGGAGTGTTCGGCGTCTCGAGTTAGGCCTTATATGCATCAGCTCCGAATCATGTCTTTGGTCAAATGTTGGGTTTGCCCGGCTCCTGTGTTTTGCTGCCTTACGTTCCGTTCTATCGGCTAACGCGGCACCAGGACAACTACTGCGATTGTGCCCCGGTTCGGCCTGGCGAGCACCTTAGTAGAGAAAGCCGAAAACTGACTGTCATGATTTAGTGTGAGACTGGTCAACCACTCGATGACCCACAAGAATGTTTAGAATTCCTCCGCATTAACGAAGGACCGTTTCCCGGTCAGGCACATACGCGCCTCGAATTCGTGAGAGCGTGGTGCCCCTAGGGGCTATATAGTAGCCCCACCATCAAACTCCTATGGCTAAGTGAAAGTGATAAAGCATTGTAGTCCGGTTGCCTAGTTTGCTACTTCATCACCTCCTTTACAGGACCAAGACGTTGGATTAAGTGTGAAAATGCGCCTTTTTTGCAAACACCCCCGCACTATGTGCGTAGGGGCTGAAGCCGAAGACTGCCATCTTTCAGGTTATATACACATATACATTAACGGCCGCACAGGAGGTATTTTAATACGTGAACCCACAAGTATAAAAAGCCCTTATATTATATTGAAACATTGTTTCACAAATCATACATGTCATTAGAACATAATATCCTCCGAGCACTGCGTCTCTATTAAACGAGCGCCCTGCATGACTTCCTCAAAATAGTGCTCGGCAGGTACTCGGCTTCTTTCCGAATCCTGGGATGCAACATCGGTGGCCTTCATCTCCGCCCAGTATGTCTTGACACGGGTAAGAGCCATCCGCGCACCCTCTATGCATGCTGACCGCTTCATTGCACCAATATGCGGCACCGCAGCAAGGAACTGCTGCACCAAGCCAAAATAACTCTTTGGCTCGGGCCTTTTCGGCCACAAATGAGTCACGACATCCTTCATGGCAAGTCCGGACAACCTATTCAGCTCAGCCCATTCGGCCAAATGATCGCTCAATGGAAGAGGACGCTCTGGACTATGGAACTGCGACCAAAAAAGCTCTTCCATTCCGTGATCCTTTTGGCCTCGGAAGTGTTCGGCCGCGTCTGCGGCACTCGCCGCCAAGTCCAGATAAGCATCCTCCGCACCCCACCGCTGGACCAACTGAGCATACTTGGGATCCGTGAATTTCCTCCACAGCAGAAAAGGCTTTCCAGCCGCAATATCTTCGGCCTGACGTAGCTCCTCTTTCATAGCTCTCATCGCAGAGCGAGCATCCTTGGCCTCGGTAGCGGCCTTTTTCAGGTCCTATTGTTCCGCTCGACCGTATTTTTCAAGAAGCTCGCAATGGTTGGTAGCATTCTTCAACTTTACGACCATCTTGGCCATTTCTTTCTTGCTTCGGCAGTGAGCAGCCTGTTCGGCTCTCAGCTCTTCGGCTGCTTTTAAGGCAGCCACATCACTTTTTCGGGCTTGCTCCTAGGCTCGGGCGAGTTCCGCCCGAAGGTTCTCCATGGCAGCGGCACCATCTGCGTCAAGCATACATGTTGTAAGGCACATACTTTAAGCTACTTTACCGGGTGTCCGTGGAGAAGCTGCATACCTTGTGACTCGTCAAGCCGCTTATTGACAAGCGCAATGTCAGAATCCGCCACATCAAGTTGCCGCTTTAGTTAGGCAAATTCATCAGTCCGCTTGCCACCGGACGTTTCGCCACCTACATAGGAAGAGCGCATATTATACCTGGGATTATGATCCTCGACGCGCTGTCATTTTTGACAACGCACCGAATCTCAGGGGCTGCTATCTATATAGGGCGCATTCTATATGCAAAACTATGAGAAGGTACATCATTTTGCGTACCTCAAAACCCGTCAGTAAACTTATGACGGCGTACCCATTAGCGCACGGTGATCTTCTGAGATAGACGTTCGCCCGAGCAGATCTTTCAGCTCCTCCGACTGTACACCAGTCGGTGC
>NW_021243673.1:0-1422 GCF_002162155.2 Triticum dicoccoides | reverse complement strand
TAATGTGACGCCCCCGATTCAATCGTACACTAATCATGCACGCAAACGTGTACGATCAAGATCAGGGACTCACGGGAAGATATCACAACACAACTCTAAAACATAAATAAGTCATACAAGCATCATAATACAAGCCAGGGGCCTCGAGGGCTCGAATACAAGTGCTCGATCATAGACGAGTCAGCGGAAGCAACAATATCTGAGTACAGACATAAGTTAAACAAGTTGCCTTAAGAAGGCTAGCACAAACTGGGATACAGATCGAAAGAGGCGCAGGCCTCCTGCCTGGGATCCTCCTAACTACTCTTGGTCGTCGTCAACGGGCTGCACGTAGTAGTAGGCACCTCCAGTGTAGTAGTCGTCGTCGACGGTGGCGTCTGGCTCCAGGGCTCCAGCATCTGGTTGCGACAACCAGAAAGAAATGAAAGGGGGAAAAAGGGAGAAAAGCAACCGTGAGTACTCATCCAAAGTACTAGCAAGCAAGGAGCTACACTACATATGCATGGGTATATGTGTAAGGAGGCCATATCAGTGGACTGAACTGCAGAATGCCAGAATAAGAGGGGGATAGCTAATCCTGTCGAAGATTACGCTTCTGGCAGCCTCCGCCTTACAGCATGTAGAAGAGAGTAGATTGAAGTCCTCCAAGTAGCATCTCCAAGTAGCAGCTCCAAGTAGCGTCGCATAGCATATCCCTAACCGGCGATCCTCTCCTCGTCGCCCTGTAGAAAAGCGATCACCGGGTTGTCTGTGGAACTTGGAAGGGTGTGTTTTATTAAGTATCCAGTTCTAGTTGTCATAAGGTCAAGGTACAACTCCAAGTCGTCCTGTTACCGAAGATCACGGCTATTCGAATAGATTAACTTCCCTGCAGGGGTGCACCACATTCCCCAACACGCTTGATCCCATTTGGCCGGACACACTTTCCTGGGTCATGCCCGGCCGCGGAAGATCAACACGTCGCAGCCCCACCTAGGCTCAATAGAGAGGCCAGCACGCCGGTCTAAACCTAAGCGCACAGGGGTCTGGGCCCATCGCCCATAGCACACCTGCACGTTGCGAGGGCGGCCGGAAGCAGAACTAGCCCCCTTAATACAAGAGCAGGCTTACGTTCCAATCCGGCGCGCGCCGCTCCATCGCTGACGTCTGAAGTGCTTCGGCTGATACCACGACGCCGGGATACCCATAACTACTCCCGCGTAGATGGTTAGTGCGTATAGGCCAGTAGCCAGACTCAGATCAAATACCAAGATCTCGTTAAGCGTGTTAAGTATCCGCGAATGCCGAACAAGGCCAGGCCCACCTGTCTCCTAGGTGGTCTCAACCTGCCCTGTCGCTCCGCCACAAAGTAACAGTCGAGGGCCGTCGGGAACCCAGGCCCACCTCTACCGGGATGGAGCCACCTGTCCTTTCAGCCCCCTC
>NW_021243672.1:0-528 GCF_002162155.2 Triticum dicoccoides | reverse complement strand
ACCGCGTCTCACCGGAGTTCTTCCTCCGACCTTGGACTCCTCGACCGCTTGCACTCCGTGGAGATGTGGCCCTCCAGGCCGCACCGGATGCGGAGCGGGGGAAATTCGCAGTCATCTCTCCTGTGTCCCTCCCGAAAGCACTTGAAGCAAAGGCCGAACAAGTCAGCCGGGATCTCCCTCCTCTCCGGCGACGCGGCTGGTGAGCGCGACCTGGATCCTCCCGCCGCCGCCATCTTCTGGTAAGCCTTCCTCTTGCGCCATAGAGCCTTGCGCGAAGGTCCCGGCTTGCGCCTTGGAACGGCAGATCCGGCAGCCGGCCCAGGGTTGGCGCCAGCCGGTGCACCTCCAGCACCGTTCGAACCTCCCTCAGATCCAGACGAGCCCGACAGCCCAAGCCCGAAGACGATAGGCTGGGGCCTGGAGGACACCGACGCCGGGCTCGCAGGTCCATCAGCCATGCCGAACGCGAGTGGGAGCGAGGGATTTTGCGGGGAGGCCGGGGGGCGCCGGGGCCCTGGTGGCCGCCGG
>NW_021243671.1:0-559 GCF_002162155.2 Triticum dicoccoides | reverse complement strand
GCCCCATAATACGGCAAGACAAGTCCGAACACTTTCAACAGTGCGGCGCTCCGAACTTATAGCATTATATGCATCAGCTCCGAATCATGTCTTGGGTCTACAGTTGGGATAGCCAGGCTCCCTTGTTTTAGTGCCTTACGTTCCGTTATATCGGCTAAGGTAGCGCAGGGATAACTACTGCGATTGTGTCCCGATTCTTCCGGACGAGCACCTCAGTAGAGAAAGCCGACAACTGACCGGCAATGATGTGGCGAGAGCTGGTCGCTGTTCGAGAGGTCTTAAAATCCTTAAAGATTTTTCCGCTTTAGGCGATAATTTGGTTTCGTCCGATCTAGGCGTATATAGCGCCCCAATTCGGCCTTCCGGATTTTAGGGGCTTCGCCGAAATTTAAAATTGTAGACTTCTATGGCTAAGTGAAGGTTATAAAGCCGCATAGTCCGATTGCCTTGTTCGCTGCGTCGGACACCTCCTTAAGGGACCAAAACATTTGGATAAAGAGTGTCCCGGTTTTCCACAAACACCCCAGTACTAGTTGCATGGGGCAGAAGCCGACGACTG
>NW_021243670.1:0-859 GCF_002162155.2 Triticum dicoccoides | reverse complement strand
GCCGAGCACCTCCCCGCCACCGTCTCTCCCTCTGTAAGCCCCCCACCCCTCCCCAACCCCCTCTCTCTTTGCTTAGTTAGTAGATGATTTTAGTAGTAGTAGATGCTAATTTAGGGTTCATAGATAATTATTTTTAGAAGTAGTGGATATTAATTACTAGTAGTGATGGTAAACTAGTTGTATAATTAGCAGTAGTACGTGTTAATTAGTAGTAGATGTAGTAGGTAGATGTTAATTAGTAGTAGTAGATGTGCAGTTTCTTTCTATTTATAGTAAGTTTATATTTAGTAAGAACTAGTTGAATTAATAGAACTAGTTTAGTTTTAGTTGAACTAGTTAAGTTTTAGTTGAACTAGTATAGTAAGTAAATTAATAACTAGTTGAACTACTTCATTTTTAGATAGAACTATTTTTTTTCTTTTTATACTAAGTTTATATTTAGTAAGAACTAGTTGAATTAATAGAACTAGTTGAACATGACATATTTGGTGTTATTTTTTAGTTTAAGCAATTATTTCATGTTTTGGTTACACCTCCGAGTGGCCTATGTTTTGCCGGAGTGTTGATTAATTTCCGTTTCGGCAAATTTCAGGCGCTCGATATGTCCTTTTTTAGCAAAGGTCATGCCGGATTTTTCCGTGAATTCTGGCATGACTTGTGCTAGAATATGTACAAGTTTAATCTTTGAATTATAAACGTAGGAAATGTCGTACTCGGACGACGACAGTCTCCCGGGGGAGTGCAGTTGGTGCCATGATGATCGAGGTATGTGCGACAGGTTCGTTCAGATGGATGAAGATCGGCGCTTCAGCATTAAGCTCGAGGAGACCTTCGATGTTGAAACGGTACGCAACAACGA
>NW_021243669.1:0-405 GCF_002162155.2 Triticum dicoccoides | reverse complement strand
GACCGACATTACATGACCGCGTTCATGAGACTGGTTCTACCGACGTGCTTTTGCACAAAGGTGGCTGGCGGGTGTCTGTTTCTCCAACTTTAGTGGAATCGAGTGTGGCTATGCCCGGTCCTTGTTGAAGGTTAAAATAGCACACTTGACGAAAAATCGTTGTGGTTTTGATGCGTAGGTAAGAACGGTTCTTACTAGAAGCCCGTAGCAGCCACATAAAACTTGCAACAACAAAGTAGAGGACGTCTAACTTATTTTTGCAGGGCTTGCTGTGATGTGATATGGGCAAGGCATGATGTGATATATATTGTTGTATGAGATTACCATGTTTTGTAACAAAGTTATCGGCAACTGGAGGAGCCATACGGTTGTCACTTTATTGTATGCAATGCAATCGCCATGTAA
>NW_021243668.1:0-664 GCF_002162155.2 Triticum dicoccoides | reverse complement strand
GCTTTCTTTTTCACAGGGTAGCAACCAAACAAGCGTGCATGAAATCAAGCCACAACCCCAAGCCAGGCAAAAGATGCTCAGGACGCTAGCCAAACTGACCTTATATCTCCCTGGTTCACACATACACATGTCTCGCTCATGCTATACATATAGACCCATCGAACACTCTTCGCCCTTGTTCTCTCTCCATGTGACACGCACCCCCCTAAGTACCATAATCCCTCACTCCATCATAGGCGCAAGCACTCTCCCCCCCTCCTAAGTATGATTATCTCTTACTAGCCATCAGGAACACACGTATTGTCTCCTTCCATCCATACGTCTATCTTGATATCTCTCGGGGCATCTTCTATCGCGTACCCACCTTGTCACTCGATCTGCCACCCATGTAGTCCCATCACGATCTCCAGGGGATCTCTCTATGACAAACATACACTCTCTCCTCCCCATGTCTGCATTTTCTCCGTACGTCTCTCTCGACCTCTCTCCCTTGTTTGTCAGACCCCTCTTGGCCACGTGCTAGGGGTCTTGCTCTCTCGGTTCCAAACAACCACACACTATCTCCTCACCTTGCCTCCGTTGTCAAAGATGCATGTGTGATATGTTTGCATAAGCCACGCACGCTTTTTCTCTACTCTCTCTCTCTCTCTCTCTCTCTCTCTCT
>NW_021243667.1:0-575 GCF_002162155.2 Triticum dicoccoides | reverse complement strand
GTCTTTACTGTGCGCGACGGCCCAGTGACTGTGCGCGACGGCGCGCCTAGGCCGGCCCATTGAGTGTGCGGGCGGTGCAGGGGCAGGGTCGGCGGGGGTGAGGACTAAAGTTTAGTCCCACCTCGCCCGCCAAACGATGCCGCGACCGGCTTATATACGAAGCTGCCACCACCGTTTCGAACTCCCCTGATTCCCGCCCCGCCCCGCCACTGTCCCGTTGGCCTGTGGTGCAGGCCGTAGCTGGGCCGAAAGGCCGGCCCTTTCGCCACCCAGCTTGATTGGGCCGGACCGATTAAGCGCAGTTGCGGCGTGCAAGCACAGGTGGGCTTATTTTTTTGCATCACTATTTTTTTGCCTTCTATAATTTTTTATAGTGTTCCACCATCATCACTAGGATGCATGCCACGTTTTAAATATTTTTTATCGCTTTATGAATGTTTTATAAATTTTTAGGTCAAAACAGCACATAGCACACCCCGGACGTGACACAACAAGTTTTTGGTGTTCAAATACGTTCAATTCTTGGATTGAATGTCAGGGTGACCATACCAACTCATTTTATTTTTGACATCCTT